>NC_069500.1:1352916324-1353216324 GCF_027579735.1 Bombina bombina
AATATATATGTAGATCACGGACAGCCAACTGGCTGCATGTGGCACTTGGTAATAGTTGTTGTGGCCCTTTGGGAAAAGCAGAACTAACAACGTGTGCCATAGATGTTGTGGCCCTAGAGAAGAATAGAACTAAAAATATGTGTCACAACTCTGGAGAAAAGAAAGTAACGTGCAACCTAAATTTGGCCCTGTGCTACTGAACAGTTTTAGGAAATATATTATTTGTTTGTTTAATAGCCATACATTTCTATGCTTCTAAAACATTATTCTGGGGCACCCTTGTGCTAGGTCATTACTAATGTTGCTATTTTTTTATTCTATTTTAATTTAAATTAACATTTTCCATTTATAAAAAGTTGACATCCTCCTTGTATTTATTACATAGAGTTGCCATATTGCCGCTTTAAGGGGGACACATATGAAAAATACATATAGTTACGACAGCACAGCAGCTTTAAATACTTGTATACTTGTGATTGTAATAGCGGCTCCCTGATGCCAGCAAATGGAATGCAATCTCCCTGAAACTCCAAGTACCATGATCCAATGTGGCCGCGCAGTAGCGGGTGAAGCCACCTCCCTGAAATTAGTTTTTGCAGGTTGGGATGTCTGGTTAAAGGGATAGTCTAGTCAAAACTAGATCATGATTCAGATAGGGCATGCAATTTTTATCATCAAATTTGCTTTGTTCTCTTGGTATTCTTTAGCATTTATTTTATTTGTGATGTCATATATGATGTCATTGATAATTTCACAAGAAAATTAAAAAACGAACATGGGGTGCAAATATTTCATTAAAAGTTTCCCAGCTTTCGAGTGGGAACTTAACTTTTATAAAGAAGTTTGTCCAGACTCATTTGCATTTATATTTTGAATGATTAATGCTACTGTCATTAATCCTTTTTTGTTTCTGCTTAACAGCATTTTGCCAACAAAGGGTTTGGTGAGTTAATGTTAATTTAATATATTGCTAAGCTCTAAAGTGGCTTGTGGCATGACTCATGTGGTCTTTTTTTCTCCTGGAAATGACACATTCTTGAAAATTCTAGGACTACTCACATAAGTCTGTATATGGTGTCTCTCTAGATTAGCCTTAAAGGGACACTAAACCCAACATTTTTCTTTCATTATTCAAATAAAGAATACAATTTTAAACAACATTCAAATTTACTTCTATTAGCTACTTTGCCTCATTCTTTATATATCCTTTGTTGAAGAAATAGCAAGGCACATGGGTGAGCCAATCACACGAGGCATCTATGTGCAGCCACCAATCAGCAGCTGCTGATCCTATCTAGAAATGCTTATCAGCAAAGGATATCAAGAGAATGAAGCAAATTAGATAATAGAAGCAAATTAGAAAGTTGTTTAAAATTGCATGCTCTATCTAAATCATAAAAGAAAAAAATTGCTTCATTTCCATTTAAAGGGAAAGTAAACCTTGAGACTTTTATATTATAAATATATAAAATTTAGTTATGTATAGTAAACAATTTTGTAATATATTTTCATTATTTATTTGACCCTTTTTTCATTTAGCTCTGAAATTTTAGTTTTCATCCCCCTCAGTCATAAATTCTGGTAAGATTGTTTCATTTATACACATATGATAACGCAAGAAGACAGGGTCACAGTGTGTCTCCTTTTATCTGTATAGAATCAAGGGTTAATATCCCCGGAAATGGGGTTGTATGAACAAGGGGGGATTTATGCATAATATTCTTTATTGTGTTTGATGCTGCGACATGTGTGAGATCTAGCAATGTGGGAACAGTCAGGTTTTCTGGAGAGATATCAGCGCTGCCTCTTTTTGGCGCTTTTTTTCTCTATAGTGCAGGGGCGGTCCTGCATGGCACTCCATGTGACCAGCTGTGGCCTCTTTAACTTCCTCTTTCTTGATAGGAGGTTACAGGAGACAAAATGGTTTCTCTGTGGTACGGGTCTTAGGAGGTGGTGAGTGCCCCGGCCATTGGGATATAAAGCTGCCATTTAATTCTATCTATTCCATAATAAAGGCGCAAACTATGGAGGACTCTGATATGTTAGAGGGTACTCCCTCTTTAACCAAATCTAATACCTGTGTTTATTCTGAGGAGGTTCAGGTAGATCCGCCTGCTTAACTATGTTCCACATGCTTTGATAAAATTGCAATATCAAAAAAGAATAAGATATTTAGTACAACTGAGCCGTCCACCTCTGAGGATTCTCTGTCCAGCGAGGTGCTCTCCCTACATTCATTTCCGATTATACATGCAGCTCCCCAGGGCACTACTAATCCTCCCGCGGTAGGGGCACTTTGGCCACTAGATTTTGCTGATCGGTTACAAACGGCGGTCTCAGCGGCCTTCAATGCCTTACCACGCCTTGCTAAGCGCAAGCGAAAGATGAGACATAGCTATCTGCTCCAGGGGTCATCTACTCTGTTGGATGTCTCTGACAGATTATCCGCTGATAAAGATGAATCCGACTCCTCGGAGGACGCTCTTTCTGGGTCGGAATCGGCAACATTTAGACCTCCGGCTGCGGAGGAGCCAGACTTTAAGTTTAAAATGGAGCATTTGCGCTTCTTGCTGAAAGAGGTGCTTGCTACGTTGGAGGTTCCGGAACCGAAACTTCCAGAGAAACCTTCGATCCCTAAGCTAGATAGGGTCTACGAGGACAGGGTGGTGCCTCAGGCCTTCCCAGTTCCCGTTAAGATGGCTAATATTATTAAGAACGAATGGGAGAAACTTGGTTCGTCCTTTTTTCCCTCTACTACTTTTAAAAAACTGTTCCCTGTTCCGGACTCTCAGCTTGAGCTGTGGGGGGCCATCCCTAAGGTGGATGGAGCTATCTCCATGCTCGCTAAGTGTACAACTATCCCACTCGCGGATAGTTCGTCATTCAAAGAGCCCATGGATAAAAAATTAGAATCCATGTTGAGAAAAATGTTTCAACTAACGGGGTTTGTATTTCAACTGGCAGCAGCGGTCACTGTGGTGGCTGGAACTGCTACCTATTGGTGTGACGCTCTGTCAGCTATGGTCGAAGTAGAGACTCCCCTCGAGGAGATACAGGAAAGAATCAAAGCCTTAAGGGTGGTTAATCTGTTTATCTGTGATGCAAATATGCAGATTATTTGCCTGAATGCCAAGACATCAGGGTTCTCTGTTCTAACCCGTAGGGCTTTGTGGTTAAATTCGTGGTCTGCTGACATGACTTCCAAGCCTAAATCACTATCCCTCCTGTTTCAGGGGAAGGTTCTTTTTGGTCCAGGCCTGGACTCTATTATATTCATGGTCACGGGAGGCAAGGGTGCTTTTCTACCGCAGGATAAGAAGAATAAGCCTAAGGTGTCTACTTTTCGCCCCTTTTGTTCGGACAAATCCCATCGCCAGCAACCTGCCATGAAACCCGAGCACTCCAAGGGATCTTGGAAAACTGCTCAATCTTGGAAAAAAAGCCAAGCAGAGCAAGAAGCCCACCGAGACAAAATTGGCATGAAGGGGCGGCCCCCGATACGTCTCTGGGTTGAGTAGGGGGCAGACTATTGTTTTTCGCGGAGGCTCGGATTAGAGACGTTCAGGATCCTTGGGTTCTGGAGGTCATCGCCAAGGGATACAGGCTAGGGTTCAAGACTTCTTCTGTCAAACCTATCTTCAAGTCCAGAGAAGAGAGACGCCTTTCTAGAGTGTGTGAGGGATCTCTCCTCTCTCTGAGTAATCGCACCAGTACCTCTAGTGGAAAGAGGTCTGGGGTATTATTCAAACCTTTTTGGGGTCCCAAAGAAGGAGGGCACGTTTTGCCCGATTCTAGACCTAAAGTGCCTAAACAAATTTCTGTCTGTCCAATCATTCAAGATGGAGACGATCAGGTCCATTCTGCCCCTAGTTCAAGAGGGACTGTTCATGACTACAATAGATTTGAAGGATGCTTACCTTCACGTGCCAACCCACAAGGATCACTTTAGATTCTTAATATTTGCGTTTCTAGACCAACACTTCCAGTTTGTGGCTCTACCGTTTGGTCGGACTCTCAGCCCCAAGACTCTTTAGGAAGGTTCTTGGAGTGCTGTTCGCGGTAGCGAGAGCCAGAGGTATCACAGTGGCACCTTATCTGGATGACATCCTGGTCCAGGCTTCGTCATGCAGTCTAGTGGAGGACCAATCGAGTACTCTTTTTCTCCTCCTTCGATCCCATGGATGGAAGATAAATGAGGGAAAGAGTTCCCTGGCTCCCAGCAACAGAGTGGAATTTCTGGGCAGGATCATAGATTCCATATCCATGAAGATATTCCTTACAGATCAGAGTCGTCCAGCTGTCTTGCCCTTTAGACCTCCTTAAGGCGATCTGTGGCCCCGTGTATGGAGGTGATTGGGCTCATGGTATCCTGCATAGATGTCATTCCATACGCCATCTCAGACCTCTTCAGTTGTGCATGCTGAGACAATGGAACGGTGATCACTCAGATCTATCCCAACAGATCTCCCTGGACAACCAAACGAGGGAATCCCTCTCTTGGTGTATCTGCCCGGGCCAACTGTTCCAGGGGACATCCTTCTTTAGACTATCCTGGGAGATTGTGACCATGGAAGCAAGTCTGTCAGGATGGGGAGCTGTTTTGGGTGCCAGGAAAGCACAGGGCAGGTGGACTCGAGAGGAGTCGCTTCTCCCGATCAATATTCTGGAACTTTGAGCGATCTTCAATACTCTGAGGGCTTGGCCCCTCTCGTGGTCATCACGATTCATCAGATTCCAATCGGACAACATTACCTCAGTGGTGTACATCAACCATCAGGGGGGAAAGAAAAGCTCCCTAGCCATGAGGGAAGTTTCTCGGATCCTGGATTGGGTGGAGACCCACAACTGTTCACTATCAGTGATCCACATTCCGGGTGTGGACAACTGGGAAGCGGATTTTCTCAGCAGACAATCGTTTCATCCGGGGGAATGGTCTTTCCATCCGAAGGAGTTTGCGGAGATCTGCAACAGATGGGGGATGCCGGAGATAGATCTCATTTATTTTCTGTCTTTGTTCCTAAATCTTCTGACTATAGATCTCATGGCGTCCAGACTCAACTTCAAGCTACCCAGATACAGGTCACGGTCCAGGGATCCCCAGGCAAAGCTGATAGATGCCTTAGCGGTGCCTTGGGAGTTCATTCCAGTCTACATATTTCCACCATTCCTACCCCCCAGTTTAACACCAGCACCCTAAAAGAACCACACCTATACCTGGCACCTTTATACCCAACCCAAGGGAGTACAATTATAATAGCATCCTTAATTTTGATACCCAATAAAGTACACATTGACATTTTTGGTATTTGTATAGACTAGGATGACCCAATACCTCTGTTGATAATATAGCATTATAATAAACAGTGTCAGGATTGTTCCAAACTGTGTTTTTATGTTCTATTTTCAATCGTTAATTTTTTTTTCATTTATCTAATAAAAGTTACGTTTTATGGGGGCAGAGCTTAAGCTTGAACCGATCGGACACACATTGCCTGAGCTCCGGGACTAACTTATATTTTAAAGCTTAATACAGCTATCATACACCTTGCAATGTGACTCCTCTACCGACCAATACCCCAATGAAGACAGTGAGGGTGGTTCCAAACCCCGATGATTCCCGCACAGCAACTTAAAAGAAGAACAACTGACAAGCACTTGCGGCCTTACCCTCGTGGTGTTAAACAGAGCGCAGAGCTGTGACATTGAATGGCTTGAGAACCGGCCAACACACTCACGCAAATCTTATGCAGCAATCTATTACATTATGAAACTGGTAGCGATCCGCTTTCTCTAAATAACACAGTTACACCATAAATCTCACTGGTCAACAAATTTTAGAGAAACGGCCATACTAGCTTTTAAGATGGAGGCAATGATGCAGCTTTGGGAGGAGACTATCTGTAAAATTCTGGAGGAGCATGTCTCCCAACTAATTAAGTCAATTGAGCACTGTTTCCCTGGAATAGTAGGAAAGCAAATTGAAACCGAATACTGCACTAACCCTAAAGATATACTAATGGCAAGACCAGGTGCCAGCTGCATGGAGGTGATGATCGCTACAGAACCCACAGTGACCCATGTGATCGGTGGAAGAGTTGGGAAAGTACCGGCATACAATCTGCAACTCTACAGTATGTTCAGTCTTCATGTGGGAAAGAATATGCCTCACAGGAGAGCTAAAGCGACAGAACATTACTACCAGGGACTGGCTGTGCAGTCTCTGACAATGTTAAATGCCAGCTTATTGGATCCTCGAGGGAAGCCTATACTTGAACTTGGCATTCAGGAAGCTGATAACCCTACCGTACAGGTCTTGAGAGAAGGCATCGGTTGAGGTTTATAACATTATAAGACAGAACTATGGGCTTTCCCGGATGACAGATTATATTTTGTGGGGACTTTAGTTAACGGAAACTGTATGCTTATATGTTATTATCAGTTATGTAATCAGTTGCAGAATGTACCTCATAGAGTTTTTTGTAAGTGAGTAATAAATGTTAATTTACCATTATTGGATGGTTGCAGGCCATTTATAGCAGGATAATAGGTTGAAGATTAATATACACCTCTAACTATTTTATTCCTATAGGTTGAAATTAGTAGTACATAGTTTAGGAAAAGTTTTATTATGTTATCCTGTGACCACAAGGCCATTCAGCATTTTTTTTAACTACTTCTGTTAGTGTGAATTATAGCTCTATTCATTTTTTATATAGAGATGGTAGTCATATGATATCTGATAATATTATACCTTCCTTTCTCCTCCCCTCCTTGACATAGTTATAACTATATTCTTGTCACACTGGTTATATTTATATTTGACTTTGATGATGACGCGCCGTCTACGGCCGAGACGGCGTGTTTATCTTTCTCTTAATATTATAACCATTTTAGTAATGTGTAGTTTTTTATTATATATATATTTAGCTAGGATAGGGTTTGAGTCAGGGACAGGGAGAGCTAGGGGACCCAGAGAGTTATGAATAGCAATACTAAAGTTGGAGTAATTTGGTTATATTGCTTATATAATTTGAGATATATGGTACATTAATGCACTATTTACTTCGCAGTTCAGTTATATATTTATGTGAGTGCTATGTAACTCTAATATCCTGTCTGCTCCTTTTTGCGCATCCACTGCTAGTCTCCGGTCATTTTAGTTTTAAGTGGACTATTGATTCATATTTTCCATAAGAGATCTCCTTCTGTGTATCTTCAGAGGTAAAACTAAAGAGCTATTTTATACATATCTATCTCTGGGGATTAGAGAAAACCCTAGCACGTTGACTCCCATCTAGTTTAAAAATTTCTACCCTCATGCAATTTTGACTCCCCTACATTTTGCTCCGCCCTCCCTAAATATTTTGTTTATTAGATAAACAATGGAACACAGATTCCAAGAAAGCTTTCCCTTTAACTCTTGATTTATATGTTTCACCTACAAGAAGCAAGTATCCATATTGAATCTAAGTGGTAAGAGATCTATAATATTACATGGACCAATTTGGATGTTTATTTCAATATGTAGAGAAGTGACAATATTGGTGTTCCTCCTCTAGTTCAACAGGTGGCTGTAGTTTATATTCTGTGTTTATCATGCAGGATGTTACTCCTGCCAATTGTAAGCTATCAATCAAAAACAGCAGTTCTTCCATAAACTCTCATGTCACCATTATCTCTTATATCTACATGTTATTAAGCTTCTTCATCTTAATATTACCCCTTCCCGTGTTAATGATTATACATACTTTATATGCTATATCTGTTATAGTTATGTTTTATAAGTTTCAACAGCATTCAAAAGGTCCATAGGCGACCTTATATTAATGTAAACCTCCTTTTATTTGTTTTAATAGATGTGCTGGTGGTCCAAAAGAGACCTCAATTGTGGTTGGGAGGCAAGAAACTGAGGATTATCACTAGATAATTTTTATATATTCCTTTTATTTGTATTAAGCAGATACCGCTTAGATAGTTGATGACATTGTTGTATTATTTATATTTTATTCTGTTCCACATTTATGTACCTTTTTGCTCATATGTCACTCCTCTGCTATGGAACATATTACTTGTATATTTTTCTTTTTTTTTGATATCTCACAATGGATTGTCTGTATGTTTATTTTAATCCTCAATAAAAATATATTAAAAAAAAAGTTAAGTTTTATCCAATCCCCTCGAACCGGATGTCCATATAAACATTCATTCTCTACTGTTTATTTTTGATTTACCTAATAAAGTGTTGTTGAGTGCTATATATGTACACTCTTTGCCGGTAATTTACTGGTTTTCCTGTATCTAGCTTCCTTTTAGTGTACAGCACCGGCCTAACATTATATGTCTATGTTGTTCCCTATCTATATATTGGGAACAGACTATTGATAGTGCTTCAGGCAACAACCCTTCGAGTAGTGGCCCGCATCAAGCAGGAGCAAGCCTCGGCTATTCTGATTGCTCCATCGTGGGCGCGGAGGATGTGGTTTGCGGATCTGGTGGGGATGTCATTGTCTCCTCCATGGAGGTTACCTTGTCACAGAGATCTGTGGGTTCAGGGTCCCTTTCTACATCAAAATATTGATTCTCTGAGGCTGACTGCATGGAGATTGAACGCTTAGTCCTAGCCAGGAGAGGATTTTCGGAGAGAGTGATTGATACTCTCATTCGCCATGCACATGTCTAAAGATTAGGGTGTCCAGGATCCTATCCTTCCTCCAGGTTGGATTGGAGAAGGGGCTTGCCGCCAGTTCCTAAAAAGGGGCAGATTTTGGCTATATCGGTACTGTTACACAAGAAGCTTGCGGAGCTTCCTGATATTCAGTCTTTCGTTCAGGCTCTGTCTAGAATCAGGCCTGTCTTTAGAAATTCCACTCCCCCTTGAAGCTTAAACTTGGTTTTTAAGATTTTGCAGAAGGCTCCGTTTGACATTAAAACTCTTTTTTGGAAAGTTCTATACTTACTGGCTATTGCATCGGCACGCAGCGTCTCTGAGTTGGTGGCCTTACAATGTGAGCCTCATTATCTATTTTTTCACGCCGATAAGGCTGTTCTTCGCACTGGGTTGGGATTTCTTCCCAAGGTTGTGTTGAACCGTAACATCAATCAGGAGATAGTGGTTCCTTCCTTGAGTCCTAACCCTTCTTCTTCAAAGGAAAGGTTGCCATGGACTCTCTTCCCACAGATGGAAATGAAATTATCAGGTAAGCATAATTTATGTTTTTTTCTAATTCTCAAAACTGCTAAAGCACACTGCAGATTTCACAAAGCTACATATCTTTCCCTAACTGGCTTTAAGAGATAAGAACCACAAAACAATACACTGTATACTAACAATATCACTGTGTCTTGCTTAGAAATTAAAAAATGGCTGCACATTATAAGACACTATAAAAGTAAAAAAATAACTATTAATTAGAATAATTAAAACATAGAGTCAGGGAACCAGTAGGTTAGTCAACTGCAGTCTCAAGCCCAGATGTTAATTTTTTTTTAAATGTTTAAACTGGGCTGATATTTTGTTCTATAGCAAGATAGTAGAAATATCTTGTGATTATAAGATGTTTACTGTCCCTTTAAAAAGTGTAATATACCTTTTCTTAGCCTATACAAAAAATAGAAAGATCCTTCATGGATATTAGTCACAGTTTTACAGAAACTACAAAAGACTAACCTTACACAATTTATTTGAATATATTAATGTCAGTTCTGCAGATTAGCAGAGTAGATGATGACATTCATTGAACTGAAGCTATGTTGACTTTAAAGGGGCGACAAAACACAGTAGAACAGCATAATCAATAAATGCATAATAAAGAGACAAGGCAAAAGCACTTAGTTTTAATTTCACGAGTAGTAGATTTTCTGACAACTTTCAAGGTTTTATTTTCCTTTCCACTGCATCATGTGATAGTCATCAGCCAATCACAAAATGCATATATGTATATTCTGTAAATCTTGCACATGCTCAGTAGGAGACGGTAACTCAGAAAGTGTACATATAAAATGTTGTGCATATTTAGATAATTGATGTGAATTGGAAATCATTTCAAGATTGTATGCTCTATCTGAATCATAAAAGTTTAATTTTCACTTGAGTGGTCCTTTAAAGGGATAGAAAGATACTGTAATACTGTTAGTGCACTATGCACCAGTATTCAAAAATGACACCTTCTCGGAGAGTCAGCAGTGGCTTGTATACACAAATTAAAGGAACATGAAAACCATTTTTTTTCTTTCATGATTCAGACAGAGCATGTGATTTAAATAACTTTCTAATTTATTTATATTATAACATTTTCTTAATTCTGTTTTGTTGATAAACAGGGATGTACGCTCAGGAGCCTGCATGTGCCTGGCGCACTATATGGCAGCAGTTTTGCAAGAATGTTATCCATTTTCAAAAGCACTAGATGGCCATATAGTGTTCTAGACTTCAACAAGAATATCATGGGAACTAATCAAATTTGATAATATAAGTAATTGTAAACTTTTTTTAAATGGTATGCTCTGTCTGAATCACAAAGGAAATTTTTGGGTTTCATGTCCCTTTAAATCTTCTGTGACACAATACAACGCCAGCTCTCTGAGCAGGTAGGGTGTCTGAATACTGATCCTGACCTTTCTATCTCTTTAATGCTACTCACCATATGTTTCTGCCATTCTGTACAGTATTATGATACGTAATATATGCAACAGTGTTGTAATGTATGTTGGCCAACACGTACATAAAACTTTAGAACTTAGTATTTCCTTCTTACTATGACCAGATTACAAGGGTCCTTCACAGGATTCTCTAATGGCAAATTTTGCTTGATAGCTGTGAATCTTGCTACATTACACTATAGTGCTAAATAAAAAAAGTAATTTCCTAGTACAAAGTAAAAATCATAATTTAATAATACAATTGAAAAATCATATTTGAAGTATATACGGTAGAAGAAATAGTACTTTTTTTTATACAATGTAAAACAAGCCGAGCATTATTAGCAAGTGGCCTAGTTAAGGAAGTTCCTTGTATTTGAAGTTCTCTCACAGCTGTCATGTATTCTCTATGCATTTTACCCCTGTGAATCTTACTGATTTATCTCACTACTAACTGTATGCTGGCAGTTTGCAATGCACTTAGACCTAGATTTGGAGTTTGGCGTTAGCCGTGAAAACCAGCGTTAGAGGCTCCTAACGCTGGTTTTAGGCTACCGCCGGTATTTGGAGTCACTCAAAATAGGGTCTAACGCTCACTTTTCAGCCGCGACTTTTCCATACCGCAGATCCCCTTACGTCAATTGCGTATCCTATCTTTTCAATGGGATTTTTCTAACTCCGGTATTTAGAGTCGTTTCTGAAGTGAGCGTTAGACATCTAACGACAAAACTCCAGCCGCAGGAAAAAAGTCAGTAGTTAAGAGCTTTCTGGGCTAAAGCCGGTTTATAAAGCTCTTAACTACTGTGCTCTAAAGTACACTAACACCCATAAACTACCTATGTACCCCTAAACCGAGGTCCCCCCACATCGCCGACACTCGAATACATTTTTTAACCCCTAATCTGCCGACCGCCACCTACGTTATCCTTATGTACCCCTAATCTGCTCCCCCTAACACCGCCGACCCCTGTATTATATTTATTAACCCCTAATCTGCCCCCCTCAATGTCGCCTCCATCTGCCTACACTTATTAACCCCTAATCTGCCGACCGCAAAGCGCCGCCACCTACGTTATCCTTATGTACCCCTAATCTGCTGCCCCTAACACCGCCGACCCCTATATTATATTTATTAACCCCTAATTTGCCCCCCTCAACGTCGCATCCACCTGCCTACACTTATTAACCCCTAATCTGCCGAGCGGACCTGAGCGCTACTATAATAAAGTTATTAACCCCTAATCCGCCTCACTAACCCTATGATAAATAGTATTAACCCCCTAATCTGCCCTCCCTAACATCACCGACACCTAACTTCAATTATTAACCCCTAATCTGCCGACTGGAGCTCACCGCTACTCTAATAAATGTATTAACCCCTAAAGCTAAGTCTAACCCTAACACTAACACCCCCCTAAGTTAAATATAATTTACATCTAACGAAATTAATTAACTCTTATTAAATAAATTATTCCTATTTAAAACTAAATACTTACCTGCAAAATAAATCCTAATATAGCTACAATATAAATTATAATTATATTATAGCTATTTTAGGATTTATATTTATTTTACAGGTAACTTTGTATTTATTTTAACCAGGTACAATAGCTATTAAATAGTTAAGAACTATTTAATAGCTAAAATAGTTAAAATAATTACAAAATTACCTGTAAAATAAATACTAACCTAAGTTACAATTAAACCTAACACTACACTATCAATAAATTAATTAAATAAACTACCTACAATTACCTACAATTAACCTAACACTACACTATCAATAAATTAATTAAATACAATTCCTACAAATAAATACAATTAAATAAACTAGCTAAAGTACAAAAAATAAAAAAATATTTACAAACATACGAAAAATATTACAACAATTTTAAACTAATTACACCTACTCTAAGCCCCCTAATAAAATAACAAAGCCCCCCAAAATAAAAAAAATGCCCTACCCTATTCTAAATTACTACATTTCAAAGCTCTTTAACTTTACCAGCCCTGAACAGGGCCCTTTGCGGGGCATGCCCCAAGAAGTTCAGCTCTTTTGCCTGTAAAAAAAAACATACAATACCCCCCCCAACATTACAACCCACCACCCACATACCCCTAATCTAACCCAAACCGCCCTTAAATAAACCTAACACTAAGCCCCTGAAGATCTTCCTACCTTATCTTCACCCTGCCAGGTTCACCGATCCGTCCTGAAGAGCTCCTCCGATGTCCTGATCCAAGCCCAAGCGGTGGGCTGAAGAGGTCCATGATCCGGCTGAAGTCTTCATCCAAGCGGGAGCTGAAGAGGTCCATGATCCGGATGAAGTCTTCATCCAAGCGGGAGCTGAAGAGGTCCATGATCCGGATGAAGTCTTCTATCAACTGCATCTTCAATCTTCTTTCTTCCGGATCCATCTTGCAGACCTCCGACGCGGAACATCCTCTTCTCCCGACGCCTACTAGCCGAATGACGGTTCCTTTAAGGGACGTCATCCAAGATGGCGTCCCTCGAATTCCGATTGGCTTATAGGATTCTATCAGCCAATCGGAATTAAGGTAGGAATATTCTGATTGGCTGATGGAATCAGCCAATCAGAATCAAGTTCAATCCGATTGGCTGATCCAATCAGCCAATCAGATTGAGCTCGCATTCTATTGGCTGATCGGAACAGCCAATAGAATGCAAGCTCAATCTGATTGGCTGATTGGATCAGCCAATCGGATTGAACTTGATTCTGATTGGAAGATTCCATCAGCCAATCAGAATATTCCTACCTTAATTCCGATTGGCTGATAGAATCCTATCAGCCAATCGGAATTCGAGGGACGCCATCTTGGATGACGTCCCTTAAAGGAACCGTCATTCGGCTAGTAGGCGTCGGGAGAAGAGGATGTTCCGCGTCGGAGGTCTGCAAGATGGATCCGGAAGAAAGAAGATTGAAGATGCAGTTGATAGAAGACTTCATCCGGATCATGGACCTCTTCAGCTCCCGCTTGGATGAAGACTTCATCCGGATCATGGACCTCTTCAGCTCCCGCTTGGATGAAGACTTCAGCCGGATCATGGACCTCTTCAGCCCCCCGCTTGGGCTTGGATCAGGACATCGGAGGAGCTCTTCAGGACGGATCGGTGAACCTGGCAGGGTGAAGATAAGGTAGGAAGATCTTCAGGGGCTTAGTGTTAGGTTTATTTAAGGGGGGTTTGGGTTAGATTAGGGGTATGTGGGTGGTGGGTTGTAATGTTGGGGGGGGTATTGTATGTTTTTTTTTACAGGCAAAAGAGCTGAACTTCTTGGGGCATGCCCCGCAAAGGGCCCTGTTCAGGGCTGGTAAGGTTAAAGAGCTTTGAACTTTAGTAATTTAGAATAGGGTAGGGCATTTTTTTATTTTGGGGGGCTTTGTTATTTTATTAGGGGGCTTAGAGTAGGTGTAATTAGTTTAAAATTGTTGTAATATTTTTCTTATGTTTGTAAATATTTTTTTATTTTTTGTAACTTAGTTCTTTTTTATTTTTTTGTACTTTAGCTAGTTTATTTAATTGTATTTATTTGTAGGAATTGTATTTAATTTATTTATTGATATTGTAGTGTTAGGTTTAATTGTAGGTAATCGTAGGTAGTTTATTTAATTAATTTATTGATAGTGTAGTGTTAGGTTTAATTGTAACTTAGGTTAGTATTTATTTTACAGGTAATTTTGTAATTATTTTAACTATTTTAGCTATTAAATAGTTCTTAACTATTTAATAGCTATTGTACCTGGTTAAAATAAATACAAAGTTACCTGTAAAATAAATATAAATCCTAAAATAGCTATAATATAATTATAATTTATATTGTAGCTATATTAGGATTTATTTTACAGGTAAGTATTTATCTTTAAATAGGAATAATTTATTTAATAAGAGTTAATTAATTTCGTTAGATGTAAATTATATTTAATTTAGGGGGGTGTTAGTGTTAGGGTTAGACTTAGCTTTAGGGGTTAATACATTTATTAGAGTAGCGGTGAGCTCCAGTCGGCAGATTAGGGGTTAATAATTGAAGTTAGGTGTCGGCGATGTTAGGGAGGGCAGATTAGGGGTTAATACTATTTATTATAGGGTTAGTGAGGCGGATTAGGGGTTAATAACTTTATTATAGTAGCGCTCAGGTCCGCTCGGCAGATTAGGGGTTAATAAGTGTAGGCAGGTGGAGGCGACGTTGTGGGGGGCAGATTAGGGGTTAATAAATATAATATAGGGGTCGGCGATGTTAGGGAAGCAGATTAGGGGTACATAGGGATAATGTAAGTAGCGGCGGTTTACGGAGCGGCAGATTAGGGGTTAATAATAATATGCAGGGGTCAGCGATAGCGGGGGCGGCAGATTAGGGGTTAATAAGTGTAAGGTTAGGGGTGTTTAGACTCGGGGTACATGTTAGAGTGTTAAGTGCAGACGTAGGAAGGGTTACCGCATAGCAAACAATGGGGCTGCGTTAGGAGCTGAACGCGGCTTTTTTGCAGGTGTTTGGGTTTTTTTCAGCTCAAACAGCCCCATTGTTTTCTATGGGGGAATCGTGCACGAGCACGTTTTTGAGGCTGGCCGCTTGCGTAAGCAACTCTGGTATCGAGAGTTGAAGCTGTGTTAAATATGCTCTACGCTCCTTTTTTGGAGCCTAACGCAGCCATTCTGTGGACTCTCAATACCAGAGTTATTTTTATGGTGCGGCCAGAAAAAAGCCGGCGTTAGTTTTTCGGGTTGTTACCGACAAAACTCCAAATCTAGCGGTTATTAAGCTGATAGAAAAATACATGTGTGTTAAAATAGAAGGGAGTGCAAATTAAGTTACAAACACCTGCATCATTTAATGTGTATGTGCATCAGAAAAAATTGTTATTAGCGCCAGATGCTCCCTACCTATTTTTTTTTTACAGTTATACTGCATCACTTTTAAGTGGTTTAGCATGTAAGTATCATGTTCCTTTAAAGGGACAGTCAGCACCAGAATTGTTGTTGTTTAAAAAGATAGATAATCCCTTTATTATCCATTCCCCAGTTTTGCATAACCAACACAGTTATAATAATACACATTTTACCTCTGTGATTACCTTGTATCTAAGCCTCTGCAAACTGCCCCCTTATTTCAGTTCTTTTGACAGACTTGAATTTTAGTGCTTACTTCTAGGTAACTTTGTACGTGCGCTCCATGTTATCTATATGACACACATGAACTAACGCTCTCTATTGGTGAAAACTATCAAAATGCATTCACATAAGAGGCGGCCTACAAGATCTAAGAAATTAGCATATATCAACAAAGAATACCAAGAGAACAAAGCAAAATTGGTGATAAAAGTAAATTGGAAAGTTGTTTAAAATAACATGTCCTATTTGAATCATGAAAGTTCATTTTGGACTTGACTGTCCCTTTAAGTATCTCTCTTTTCATCTCAAAGAAAATAAAAATCCTATTGTAAGAAAATGACTAAAGTGAGGTACAGGTGATACCTTTAACAGCTAACTCACAGTGGATACATTTGCAAGCATTCAGAAAACTAAGGCCCCTTCGTTAGGTATTCATGTCGGACAGACATATGATAAATCGGCCCCCATGTGTCCTATATATCCCATACAGTATAAATGATATGTAATATATAAATTGCATAATAATAAAAATATATTTGCTAATACATAACAATTGCAAAAATACTTCTAATCAAAATAGAAGTGCACTAATGTATATTTTAATGTTGATCATATCAACCCTTTAAAAAATATTCAGCGTCTCAGTATTTCCAAGTTAGGAAAACATATAGCAGCTCTGCTTTGTCGGCTGAGATATATGAGACATTTACAAGGGAAACGCATTAAGCAGACATAAATTATAGACATAAAGAGGGTGGTCTGGGCATCTCTGGATGATTTAGCCATAAAGCTTATCAGCTAAACTCCTTTATAAATGACTGTTTATCACAAGTGCAAACATTGCATTCAGGGACATAAACAAAGCTTAACTGAGACAATATGCAGAACTATATTTTTATACTTACTCATATTTCTTCCATTTTTGGTAAGTCATTGTAAAAACAATAAAAACATTTCTATGGCATGATATGTCTATGGAAGAGTGCTAATAGCTAGACTAGATACATCATATGCAGTGATACATTTCCGCTTTTCAGATCTTTTCTCAGTTCATTTAGAGCAAAACTAGCATTTTGCCAATATGATTTTGTTTATGTGAAAACAGTGTAACTCAGCAGCTGTAAATGTCATGTGTATTTAATATTGTGCATCTGCCACAGAGCCGTTAACCCACAACCCCACAGACAGCTAAAAAGTTAGCCTGGTCCCTAATATCTAACCCTAATAGTAAAAGTAACACTAAGCCTAACCCTAAACCACAACTGCATAACTCCAAACCACCCCACATTTTGCTAGACTGTCATAGGTTGTAAGCTGTGTCCACTGTTGCTCCAGCACCTCCTTAACCATGCCCTCAATCCACTTCCCATTCATCTCTGCCCCCAACATTAAATTATTCCACACTTAGATCTCCTTGACTAAGCCCCCAACTTCCCTATCCTGTACAGTCTCCAGGAAATGTTGGCAAGTTATGCAGCCACTCACTATTTTGTTTCCTCAGTCTATTAATACTTTTCAGTCCTTTGGGTTTAAATCTTAGCAGAACTAACTTACGGCTAGATTACGAGTTTTGCGGTATGAGTGAAAAAGAAGCGTTAAGGCTCTTTTTCACTACCACTGGTATTACGAGTCTTGCAGGTTTAGCTGCACCGCACACTTTTTTGGCCGTAACGTAACTACCGCAGCTTTCAAAAAGTCCTTTTTCATTGGGACTTTCCTTTGCCTGGGAGGCCAAAAAGTGAGCGGTACAGAAATAACGTAAACTGAAAGTCAGCAGTTATGAGTTTTATGCTACAACGCCATAACATAAAACTCATAAGTGCTAAAAAGTACACGAACACCCATAAACTACCTATTAACCACTAAACCGAGTCCCTCCTGCATCGCAAACACTAAAATAAAATTATTAACCCCTAATCTGCCGCTGCGGTCATCGCAGCCACTATAATAAACATATTAACCCCTAAACCGCCATACTCCCGCTTCGCAAACACTAGTTAAATATTATTAACCCCTAATCTGCCGCCCCAACGTCGTCGCTACCTACCTACACTTATTAACCCCTAATCTGCCTCAACGTCACCGCCACTATACTAAAGTTATAAACCCCTAGACCTAACCCTAAGTCTAACCCTAACACCCCTAACTTTAATATAATTAAAATAAATCTAATAAAAAATTCCTATCATTAACTAAATAATTCCTATTCAAAACTAAATGCTTACCTGTAAAATAAACCCTAAGCTAGCTACAATATAACTAATAGTTACATTGTATCTAGCTTAGGGTTTAGTGGATCTTCGGGGGTAAGTGTTAGGTTTTTTTAAGGGTTTATTGGGTGGGTTTTATTTTTAGCTTAGGGTTTGGACAAAGAAAAAGAACTAAATGCCCTTTTAAGGGCAATGCCCATCCAAATGCCCTTTTCAGGGCAATGGGGAGCTTAGGTTTTTTTAGATAGGATTTTATTTGGGGGTTAGTTGTGTGGGTGGTGGGTTTTACTGTTGGGGGGTTGTTTGTATTTTTATTTATTTCAATCTTGGATGACGTCACTTAAAGGAACCTTCATTCTTCAGTGGCTGTGGAAAGAAGAGGATGCTTCTCACCGGATCTTGAAGATGGAGCCGCTCCGCTCCGCTCCGCATCCGGATGGATGAAGATAGAAGATGCCGTCAGTTGGATGAAGACTTTGGCCCGCTTGGATGAAGACTTCTTCCGGCTTGATGAGGATGGATGTCCGGTCTTCAAAAACTGTAAGTGGATCTTCGGGGGTTAGTGTTAGGTTTTTTTAAGGGTTTATTGGGTGGGTTTTATTTTTAGATTAGGGGTTTTGGGCACTGAAAAAAAGCTAAATGCCCTTTTAAGGGCAATGCCCATCCAAATGCCCTTTTCAGGGCAATGTGGAGCTTTGTTTTTTTAGTTAGGATTTTATTTGGGGGGTGTATTTTTATTTACAGGTAAAAGAGCTGATTTCTTTGGGGCAATGCCTCGCAAAAGGCCCTTTTAAGGGCTGTTGATAGTTTAGTTTAGGCTAGGGTTTTTTTTTATTCGGGGGGGCTTTTTTATTTTGATAGGGCTAGTAGATTAGGTGTAATTAGTTTAAATATCTGATAATTTATTTTTTATTTTGTTTAATTTAGTGGGTTTTTTTTGTAATTTAGTCAATTGTATTTAATTAATGTAATTGATTTAATTGTAGTGTAAGCTAAGGTGTTAGTGTAACTCAGGTTAGGTTTTATTTTACAGGTAAATTTGTATTTATTTAAACTAGGTAGCTAGTAAATAGTTAATAACTATTTACTAATTAGTCTACAAATACAAACTTAGCTGTGAAATAAAAATAAAACCTAAGATAGCTACAAAGTAACTATTAGTTATATTGTAGCTAGCTTAGGGTTTATTTTACAGGTAAGTATTTAGTTTTAAATAGGAATTATTTAGTTAATGATAAGAATTGTTTATTAGATTTATTTTAATTATATTAAAGTATGGTGTGTTAGGGTTAGGTTTAGGGGTTTATAACTTTAGTTTATAACTTTAGTTTATAACTTTAGTGGCAGCAACATTGGGGACAACAGATTAGGGGTTAATAAGTGTAGGTAGGTGGCGGCGGTGTCCGGGGCAGCATATTAGGGGTTAATAAGTATAATGTAGGTGTCGGCGATGTCGGGGGCGGCAGATTAGGGGTGTTTAGACTCAGAGGCCTACTTATCAATAGTGATGTCCCGAACTGTTCGCCCGCGAACGGTTCACAGCGAACATAGGTTGTTTGCGTTCGCGTTTGTGGGCGAACACATGGCGATCCGCCCCTATGTGTCATCATTGCGGAAACTTTGACCCTTTATGTCACAGCCGCCTGACACATTAGAGCCAATCAACATCAGACACTCCCTCACAGACCCTCCCAGCTACTCGGAATCCGCCATTTTAGACTCATAACGACCTTGCTTTCTTAATGAGAGGACGTGTTGTGTTTTTGCTCCTGACATTAAAAGGAAAAACATAGCTAGGCTAGTGTATTTACAGTCCAGAAGGACTCCACTCATCTCTGCTGCAAGCACAGCACCCCAAAAAGCCCTTTTTAGGGCTATATTTCGTGCCGTTTTTTTTTTTTTTTCTTTTTTATTAGCATTTGCCTGGCTTTCAGGCTGTGTGTTTAAGGCTCACAGCATATGTATGATGTGACTACTGCCACCACTGATATCTTCCTAACAACATTAGTTTAAATTTAACTAACCAAAAAATTTAATTATTTTTCTAGTGTAATTTTTTTTCATTTTCTATCAGGCCAGTGTCACACAGCATATACTCTGGTTCATTGCTCTGTGCCAGCCAGCAGCCACCAGTGTTAATATCCGTTTATAACATTATTTTTAATTTTAAAAAAAATTATTTTGCTAGTGTAATCTAATTACATTTACTATCAGGCCTGTGTCTGTCAGGCTCACTCAGCATTATTATACCTCTTTTTTTTTCAGTCTTTTGGTTAATTGGTCTGTGCCAGGCAGCCACCCAGCACTCATGTCGATTCTTCTTCACCTTAATTTTAATATAAAAAAAAAAGTTTAAATTTGTTTGCTAGTGTAATATAATATAATTTTCTATCCGGCATGTGTGTTTTGCTGTCATACAGAGCCTACTTTGTTTAGTTGCTGCCCTCCCTAGTCTATGAGCCACGACTCATATGTGTTTAACCTTTTTTTAATTCCCCCCAAAAAAATAATTTCAATCATTTTTCTAGTGTAATCTAATAGTATTTTGTATCAGGCGTGTGTGTATCTGACTTACAGAGCCTACTGTTTTTAATAGCTGCCCTTCCAGGGCTATCAGCCACGACTCATATGTATGTGCTTAACCTTTTTCTTTAAATTCCAAATAAAAAGTCTTTAAATCATTATGCTAGTGTAATGTAATTGTATTTTCTATCAGGCCTGTGTCTAACTGTCTATCTGACTTACACAGCATACTGTTATTAATTGCTGCCCTACGTAGCAGCCAGCCAGTGTGACCACTCATAGAGTCATATGTGCATTGCACTTCTTAACATAATTTTAATATTAAAATCTAAAATTTTAAAATATTTTGCTAGTGTAATCTAACTTAATTTTCTATCAGGCCTGTGTTTTTGTCACTTACACAGCATACTGTGTTAAATTGCTGCCCTACCTACCATCAACGACTCATATCTGCCAGCCTGTGTGCCAGGCCCAACTAGCCAATTAGTGGCACCAATCACAATTCTTGTAACAGTATATAAAAAAATAAAAATAATAATTTTTTGGACTGCAAATATTCAGTCTCCTAGTGCCATTGAATTGCATTTACCTCCTGCCTGCTACTGCCAGCCTTTTGTGCCAGGCCATCTAGCCAACTATTTACACCAATCATAATTGTTGTCACAGACAGTATAGTTACTAATTAAAATTAAAACATTTTTGATTGTTGATCTTAATCCTCAGTTTGCTCGTGCCCTAGAATTGCACTTTTCTACTGCCTTCCATGCCTGTGTGCCAGGCCTACTTGAAAAATATTTACACCAATCATATTTGTTGTGACAGTATTCTTAATAATTAAAAATTAAAATTTTTGGTAATAGTTGTTGTGAATCCTCAGTTTGCTGGTGCCATTGAATAGCACTTTCCTCCTGCCTTGCAGCCTGCTGTGAGCCAGGCCCACCTAGCCATTTGTTGCCAGCAATAATATTTCTTTTAACAGTATTGCAAAAATTGTCAATCATCACTGTTTTGACTGTCAGTAATCAGTCTCCTAGTGTCCTTGAATTGCATTTACCTCCTGCCTGCCAGCCTTTTGTGCCAGGCCGTCTTGCCAACTATTTACACCAATCATAATTGTTGTCACAGTATAGTTACTAATTAAAATTAAAAAATTCTTTATTGTTGATGATCTTAATCCTCAGTTTGCTCGTGCCCTAGAATTGCACTTTTCTACTTCCTTCCAAGCCTGTGTGCCAGGCCTACTTGAAAAATATTTACACCAATCATATTTGTTGTGACAGTATTCTTAATAATTAAAAATTAAAATTTTTGGTAATAGTTGTTGTGAATCCTCAGTTTGCTGGTGCCATTGAATAGCACTTTCCTCCTGCCTTGCAGCCTGCTGTGAACCAGGCCCACCTAGCCAATTGTTGCCAGCAATCATATTTCTTTTAACAGTATTGCAAAAATTGTCAATCATCACTGTTTTGACTGTCAGTAATCAGTCTCCTAGTGTCCTTGAATTGCATTTACCTCCTGCCTGCCAGCCTTTTGTGCCAGGCCGTCTTGCCAACTATTTACACCAATCATAATTGTTGTCACAGTATAGTTACTAATTAAAATTAAAATATTCTTGATTGATGATGATCAAAATCCTCAGTTTGTTCGTGCCCTAGAATTGCACTTTTTTACTTCCTTGCAAGACTGTGTGCCAGGCCTACTTGAAAAATATTTACACCAATCATATTTGTTGTGACAGTATTCTTAATAATTAAAAATTAAAATTTTTGGTAATAGTTGTTGTGAATCCTCAGTTTGCTGGTGCCATTGAATAGCACTTCCCTCCTGCCTTGCAGCCTGCTGTGAGCCAGGCCCACCTAGCCATTTGTTGCCAGCAATCATATTCTTTTAACAGTATTGCAAAAATTGTCAATCATCACTGTTTTGACTGTCAGTAATCAGTCTCCTAGTGTCCTTGAATTGCATCTACCTCCTGCCTGCCAGCCTTTTGTGCCAGGCCGTCTTGCCAACTATTTACACCAATCATAATTTTTTGTCACAGTATAGTTACTAATTAAAATTAAAAAATTCTTGATTGTTGATGATCTTAATCCTCAGTTTGCTCGTGCCCTAGTATTGCACTTTTCTACTTCCTTCCAAGCCTGTGTGCCAGGCCTACTTGAAAAATATTTACACCAATCATATTTGTTGTGACAGTATTCTTAATAATTAAAAATTAAAATTTTTGGTAATAGTTGTTGTGAATCCTCAGTTTGCTGGTGCCATTGAATAGCACTTTCCTCCTGCCTTGCAGCCTGCTGTGAACCAGGCCCACCTAGCCAATTGTTGCCAGCAATCATATTTCTTTTAACAGTATTGCAAAAATTGTCAATCATCGCTGTTTTGACTGTCAGTAATCAGTCTCCTAGTGTCCTTGAATTGCATTTACCTCCTGCCTGCCAGCCTTTTGTGCCAGGCCGTCTTGCCAACTATTTACACCAATCATAATTGTTGTCGCAGTATAGTTACTAATTGAAATTAAAAAATTCTTGATTGATGATGATCAAAATCCTCAGTTTGCTCGTGCCCTAGAATTGCACTTTTTTACTTCCTTGCAAGACTGTGTGCCAGGCCTACTTGAAAAATATTTACACCAATCATATTTGTTGTGACAGTATTCTTAATAATTAAAAATTAAAATTTTTGGTAATAGTTGTTGTGAATCCTCAGTTTGCTGGTGCCATTGAATAGCACTTCCCTCCTGCCTTGCAGCCTGCTGTGAGCCAGGCCCACCTAGCCATTTGTTGCCAGCAATCATATTTCTTTTAACAGTATTGCAAAAATTGTCAATCATCACTGTTTTGACTGTCAGTAATCAGTCTCCTAGTGTCCTTGAATTGCATCTACCTCCTGCCTGCCAGCCTTTTGTGCCAGGCCGTCTTGCCAACTATTTACACCAATCATAATTTTTTGTCACAGTATAGTTACTAATTAAAATTAAAAAAATTCTTGATTGTTGATGATCTTAATCCTCAGTTTGCTCGTGCCCTAGTATTGCACTTTTCTACTTCCTTCCAAGCCTGTGTGCCAGGCCTACTTGAAAAATATTTACACCAATCATATTTGTTGTGACAGTATTCTTAATAATTAAAAATTAAAAATTTTGGTAATAGTTGTTGTGAATCCTCAGTTTGCTGGTGCCATTGAATAGCACTTTCCTCCTGCCTTGCAGCCTGCTGTGAACCAGGCCCACCTAGCCAATTGTTGCCAGCAATCATATTTCTTTTAACAGTATTGCAAAAATTGTCAATCATCACTGTTTTGACTGTCAGTAATCAGTCTCCTAGTGTCCTTGAATTGCATTTACCTCCTGCCTGCCAGCCTTTTGTGCCAGGCCGTCTTGCCAACTATTTACACCAATCATAATTGTTGTCACAGTATAGTTACTAATTAAAATTAAAAAAGTCTTGATTGATGATGATCAAAATCCTCAGTTTGCTCGTGCCCTAGAATTGCACTTTTTTACTTCCTTGCAAGACTGTGTGCCAGGCCTACTTGAAAAATATTTACACGAATCATATTTGTTGTGACAGTATTCTTAATAATTAAAAATTAAAATTTTTGGTAATAGTTGTTGTGAATCCTCAGTTTGCTGGTGCCATTGAATAGCACTTTCCTCCTGCCTTGCAGCCTGCTGTGAGCCAGGCCCACCTAGCCATTTGTTGCCAGCAATCATATTTCTTTTAACAGTATTGCAAAAATTGTCAATCATCACTGTTTTGACTGTCAGTAATCAGTCTCCTAGTGTCCTTGAATTGCATTTACCTCCTGCCTGCCAGCCTTTTGTGCCAGGCCGTCTTGCCAACTATTTACACCAATCATAATTGTTGTCACAGTATAGTTACTAATTAAAATTAAAAAATTCTTGATTGTTGATGATCTTAATCCTCAGTTTGCTCGTGCCCTAGAATTGCACTTTTCTACTTCCTTCCAAGCCTGTGTGCCAGGCCTACTTGAAAAATATTTACACCAATCATATTTGTTGTGACAGTATTCTTAATAATTAAAAATTAAAATTTTTGGTAATAGTTGTTGTGAATCCTCAGTTTGCTGGTGCCATTGAATAGCACTTTCCTCCTGCCTTGCAGCCTGCTGTGAACCAGGCCCACCTAGCCAATTGTTGCCAGCAATCATATTTCTTTTAACAGTATTGCAAAAATTGTCAATCATCACTGTTTTGACTGTCAGTAATCAGTCTCCTAGTGTCCTTGAATTACATTTACCTCCTGCCTGCCAGCCTTTTGTGCCAGGCCGTCTTGCCAACTATTTACACCAATCATAATTGTTGTCACAGTATAGTTACTAATTAAAATTAAAATATTCTTGATTGATGATGATCAAAATCCTCAGTTTGCTCGTGCCCTAGAATTGCACTTTTTTACTTCCTTGCAAGACTGTGTGCCAGGCCTACTTGAAAAATATTTACACCAATCATATTTGTTGTGACAGTATTCTTAATAATTAAAAATTAAAATTTTTGGTAATAGTTGTTGTGAATCCTCAGTTTGCTGGTGCCATTGAATAGCACTTCCCTCCTGCCTTGCAGCCTGCTGTGAGCCAGGCCCACCTAGCCATTTGTTGCCAGCAATCATATTTCTTTTAACAGTATTGCAAAAATTGTCAATCATCACTGTTTTGACTGTCAGTAATCAGTCTCCTAGTATCCTTGAATTGCATCTACCTCCTGCCTGCCAGCCTTTTGTGCCAGGCCGTCTTGCCAACTATTTACACCAATCATAATTTTTGTCACAGTATAGTTACTAATTAAAATTAAAAAATTCTTGATTGTTGATGATCTTAATCCTCAGTTTGCTCGTGCCCTAGTATTGCACTTTTCTACTTCCTTCCAAGCCTGTGTGCCAGGCCTACTTGAAAAATATTTACACCAATCATATTTGTTGTGACAGTATTCTTAATAATTAAAAATTAAAATTTTTGGTAATAGTTGTTGTGAATCCTCAGTTTGCTGGTGCCATTGAATAGCACTTTCCTCCTGCCTTGCAGCCTGCTGTGAACCAGGCCCACCTAGCCAATTGTTGCCAGTAATCATATTTCTTTTAACAGTATTGCAAAAATTGTCAATCATCACTGTTTTGACTGTCAGTAATCAGTCTCCTAGTGTCCTTGAATTGCATTTACCTCCTGCCTGCCAGCCTTTTGTGCCAGGCCGTCTTGCCAACTATTTACACCAATCATAATTCTTGTCACAGTTTAGTTACTAATTAAAATTAAAAAATTCTTGATTGATGATGATCAAAATCCTCAGTTTGCTCGTGCCCTAGAATTGCACTTTTTTACTTCCTTGCAAGACTTTGTGCCAGGCCTACTTGAAAAATATTTACACCAATAATATTTGTTGTGACAGTATTCTTAATAATTAAAAATTAAAATTTTTGGTAATAGTTGTTGTGAATCCTCAGTTTGCTGGTGCCATTGAATAGCACTTTCCTCCTGCCTTGCAGCCTGCTGTGAGCCAGGCCCACCTAGCCATTTGTTGCCAGCAATCATATTTCTTTTAACAGTATTGCAAAAATTGTCAATCATCACTGTTTTGACTGTCAGTAATCAGTCTCCTAGTGTCCTTGAATTGCATCTACCTCCTGCCTGCCAGCCTTTTGTGCCAGGCCGTCTTGCCAACTATTTACACCAATCATAATTTTTTGTCACAGTATAGTTACTAATTAAAATTAAAAAATTCTTGATTGTTGATGATCTTAATCCTCAGTTTGCTCGTGCCCTAGAATTGCACTTTTCTACTGCCTTCCAAGCCTGTGTGCCAGGCCTTCTTGAAAAATATTTAGACCAATCATATTTGTTGTGACAGTATTCTTAATAATTAAAAATTAAAATTTTTGGTAATAGTTGTTGTGAATCCTCAGTTTGCTGGTGCCATTGAATAGCACTTTCCTCCTGCCTTGCAGCCTGCTGTGAGCCAGGCCCACCTAGCCATTTGTTGCCAGCAATCATATTTCTTTTAACAGTATTGCAAAAATTGTCAATCATCACTGTTTTGACTGTCAGTAATCAGTCTCCTAGTTTCCTTGAATTGCATCTACCTCCTGCCTGCCAGCCTTTTGTGCCAGGCCGTCTTGCCAACTATTTACACCAATCATAATTTTTTGTCACAGTATAGTTACTAATTAAAATTAAAAAATTCTTGATTGTTGATGATCTTAATCCTCAGTTTGCTCGTGCCCTAGAATTGCACTTTTCTACTGCCTTCCAAGCCTATGTGCCAGGCCTACTTGAAAAATATTTACACCAATCATATTTATTGTGACAGTATTCTTAATAATTAAAAATTAAAATTTTTGGTAATAGTTGTTGTGAATCCTCAGTTTGCTGGTGCCATTGAATAGCACTTTCCTCCTGCCTTGCAGCCTCTGTGAGCCAGGCCCACCTAGCCATTTGTTGCCAGCAATCATATTTCTTTTAACAGTATTGCAAAAATTGTCAATCATCACTGTTTTGACTGTCAGTAATCAGTCTCCTAGTGTCCTTGAATTGCATCTACCTCCTGCCTGCCAGCCTTTTGTGCCAGGCCGTCTTGCCAACTATTTACACCAGTCATAATTTTTTGTCACAGCATAGTTACTAATTAAAATTAAAAAATTCTTGATTGTTGATGATCTTAATCCTCAGTTTGCTCGTGCCCTAGACTTTTCTACTGCCTTCCAAGCCTGTGTGCCAGGCCTACTTGAACAATATTTACACCAATCATATTTGTTGTCACAGTATTCTTAATAATTAAAAATACACATTTTTGGTAATAGTTGTTGTGAATCCTCAGTTTGCTGGTGCCATTGAATTGCACTTTCCTCCTGCCTTGCAGCCTGCTGTGTGCTAGGCCCACCTAGCCAATTATTGCCAGCAATCATATTTCTTTTAACAGTATTGCAAAAATTGTCAATCATCACTGTTTTGACTGTCAGTAATCAGTCTCCTAGTGTCCTTGAATTGCATCTACCTCCTGCCTGCCAGCCTTTTGTGCCAGGCCGTCTTGCCAACTATTTACACCAATCATAATTGTTGTCACAGTATAGTTACAAATTAAAATTAAATTTTTTTTTATTGTTGATCTTAATCCTCAGTTTGCTTATGCCATTGAATTGCACTTTTCTACTGCCTGCCAGCCTGTGTGCCAGGCCCAACTATCCAATTAGTGCCAGCAATCATATTTATTTTAAGAGTATTGCAAAATTTGTCAATCATCACTGTTTTGACTGTCAATCTGCAGTCTACTAGTGCGCTCCTTGAATTGCATTTTCCTCCTGCCTGCCTGCCTGTGTGCCAGTCCCAACTAGCCAATTAGTGCCACCAATCATATTTATTGTAACAGGATTGGAATTTCTGTTAATCATAACTGTTTTGACTGTGATTCTTCAGTCTCCTAGTGACATTGAATTGCAGTTTCCTTTCTCTCAGCGTGTGTGCCAGACAGGCCCATTTGCCAACTAGTGCCAAACAATCATACTTGTTGTCACAGTACTTGTAATATTTAAAAAAACTAACAATTTTTGATTTTTAAAACATCTGTCTTTTTTGTTGTTGTCAGTCTCACAGCGTATACTGTGCCTACTTTCACAGTGCCACCACTCAATTGGTGTAATAGTATTGTTAGTGTCCATTTTTAAAAAAATGACAGGCAGAGGCAGGCCACCACGCAGGTTCCGTGGTCGTGGTCGTGGTGCTGTGATACCTTTAGACCCTACAAATATGCACATTGTTCAGACGCTGGGTGCCAGGGGGGACGCGAAAAGTTCTGAGGAGGACCTAGTTGAATGGCTAACACAGGACACCCAATCTTCTTCAGCTTCCGCTGCTAGTCCTCCTAACCTTGACGCACCATCTACGTCCAGCTGTGCTTTGGGCAGGTCTCAAGTGACCAGTGCCACTCCCCCGCCTGTCGCCACCACCAACACTAGCACCACAGCCGCTTCACTTGATCTGTCACAGGAGTTATTGACACATCATTTGGAAGAAATGAGTGATGCGCAACCATCATTGAAAGAGGATGTAGATAATAGTGATCAGTCTCAGTCAGGCAGCATTACCGACATGGAGGTACGGTGTGATGATGATGATGATGTTGTACCCGCTGCTGCTTCCTTCCTTGATGTTTCAGATACAAGTGAAGCGGTTGATGATGATGTGTCGGTGGATGTCACGTGGGTGCCTGCTAGAAGATAAGAAGAAGAGGGGGAAAGTTCAGATGGGGAGACAGAGAGGAGGAGGAGGAGGAGACGATTTGGAAGCATGGGGAGGTCGTCTCAAGGAGCTAGTGGCACAGTCAGACAGCATGCATCGTCACCAGGGGTCAGCCAGACAGCACGCCGACGCCCATCAACACATGCTGTTGCCACCACCAGAATGTTGTCATCGCAGAGCTCAGCAGTGTGGCATTTTTTTTGTGTGTCTGCCTCTGACAACAGCGATGTCATTTGCAACCTGTGCCAAAAGAAACTGAGTCGTGGGAAGTCCAACAGCCACCTAGGTACAACTGCTTTGCGAAGGCACATGGTCTCCCATCACAAAGGCCAATGGGAAGAACACATGAGTAGAAGCAGCACACAAAGTGAAAGCCGCCCTCCTCCTCCTGCTTCAGCATCTTCAGCCACGTCAACCAGTGCTGTCCTCCTTGCCCCCTCTCAACCATCCTCCACTCAGTCTCTCTTACGTAGCAGTTCCTGGTCATCTGCCCACAGTCAGGTGTCTGTCAAGGACATGTTTGAGCGTAAGAAGCCAATTTCTCAAAGTCACCCCCTTGCCCGGCGTCTGACAGCTGGCTTGTCTGAACTCTTAGCCCGCCAGCTTTTACCATACAAGCTGGTGGAGTCTGATGCTTTCAAAAAATTTGTATCTATTGGGACACCGCTGTGGAAGGTACCTGGCAGAAATTTCTTTTCACAAAAGGCAATCCCAAACCTGTACTCTGTTGTGAGAAAGGAAGTTATGGCATGTCTGGCACACAGCGTTGGGGCAAGGGTCCATATGACCACGAATAGCTGGTCTGCAAAGCATGGTCAGGGCAGGTATATCCAAGTAGTAAGAAGTGAATACAGCGCCAACAAGAGGCCAAGGGATAAATATACTCACAGAGAGATAAAAGAAGGTTATTTAATGAACCATGTTAAAAAGCATCAGTGATAAAAGACTATATATAAAAAATGTAAAAAGCACATATAAATAAAATTACAAATACAGGAATATCTTACAGAAGCGGCTCAAAGGGCCAAAGCTGATAATTACAATAAAAACAGAGGTAATAACAGGTGATCAGTGTGGGTGGTACACCAGAATAAGAGTGTATACTAATAAAACAGAATTAGCCTAAGTACAACTGTAGCAAGTGCATCAAGCAAAAAACTAATAAACAATAATACAAACAATAGTGTTCAAAATTAGTGTTACAAAAATAGTGTTCCAAAAAAATAGAAAAATGCACTGCAGTGCAAAAAAAGGATTAAGTAGCTAGCATTTTTATATCCATTTGCACTCACTCACTATTTGATTGTATCTATACAATTATTTTGCTACCCCCCTTTTTTTTGCACTGCAGTGCATTTTTCTATTTTTTTGGAACACTATTTTGTAACACTAATTTTGAACACTATTGTTTGTATTATTGTTTATTAGTTTTTTGCTTGATGCACTTGCTACAGTTGTACTTAGGCTAATTCTGTTTTATTAGTATACACTCTTATTCTGGTGTACCACCCACACTGATCACCTGTTATTACCTCTGTTTTTATTGTAATTATCAGCTTTGGCCCTTTGAGCCGCTTCTGTAAGATTATTCCTGTATTGTAATTTTATTTATATGTGCTTTTTACATTTTTTATATATAGTCTTTTATCACTGATGCTTTTTAACATGGTTCATTAAATAACCTTCTTTTATCTCTCTGTGAGTATATTTATCCCTTGGCCTCTTGTTGGCGCTGTATTCACTTCTTACTACTTGTGCATATTTTTTGGAGGTTGGTTAGGATCTCTGTTTGGATACAGCTTGGGGATTACCTTAGCGCTTGTACACACACCCTTTTTCACTCAGGGCAGGTATATCACCTACACTGCGCATTGGGTACACCTGCTGACTTCTGACAAGCATGGAATGCGTGGCTCTGCAGAAGAGTTGGTGACACCGCCACTACTTGCAGGCAGGCCTGCTGCTACCGCCTCTACTCCTCCTACTCCATCCTCTTCCATAACCTCTTCCATAACCTCTTCCATAACCTCTTCCTTGGCTGAGTCCTCTTCAACTTCTGCGTCTTGCTCCACATCTATGGCACCCCCCCCCAGCTCCGCAGGTACTATGCTACATCCCGGGTACGGCAGTGTCACGCCATCTTGGGGTTGACTTGCCTGAAAACAGAGAGTCACACCGCACCAGCACTCCTGACCGCCCTGAACGCACAGGTGGATCAGTGGCTGACTCCGCACCAACTGGAGATTGGCAAGGTTGTTTCTGACAATTGAAGTAATTTGGTGGCGGCATTGAAATTGGGCAAGTTGACACATGTGTCGTGCATGGCACATGTGTGTAATCTAATTGTACAACGATTTGTCCATAAGTACCCAGGCTCACAGGACGTCCTGAAGCAGGCCAGGAAGGTGTGTGGCCATTTCAGGCGTTCCTACACGGCCATGGCGCACTTGTCCGATATCCAGCGTCGAAACAACCTGCCAGTTTTGATTTGTGACAGCCCGACACGGTGGAATTCAACACTCCTAATGTTTGACCGCCTGCTCCAACAAGAAAAAGCTGTTAATGAGTATTTGTATGACCGGGGTGCTAGGACAGCCTCTGGGGAGCTGGGGATATTTTTTCCAAATTACTGGACGCTCATGCGCAATGCCTGTAGGCTCATGCGTCCTTTTGAGGAGGTGACAAACCTTGTCAGTCGCACCGAAGGCACCATCAGCGACATCATACCATTTGTTTTCTTCCTGGAGCGTGCCCTGCGAAGAGTGCTGGATCAGGCAATAGATGAGCGTGAAGAGGAAGAGTTGTAGTGTCCATCACCCCCACAAACAGCCGAATCAGCATCGCTTGCTGGACCTGCGGCAACGCAGGAAGAGGATTGTGAGGAAGAGGAGTCAGAGGAGGAATGTGGCTTTGAGGAGGAGGAGGAGGAGGAGGAGGAGGAGGAAGACCGAGCACAACAGGCATCCCAGGGTGCTCGTTGTTGTCACCTCTCTGGTACCCGTGGTGTTGTACGTGGCTGGGGGGAAGAAGATACCATCAGTGAGATCAGTGAGGAGGAGGAACTCGACATCCAACCTTGTTCAAATGGGTTCTTTCATGCTGTCGTGCCTGTTGAGGGACCCTCGTATAAAAAAGCTGAAGGAGAACGACCTGTACTGGGTGTCCACGCTCCTCGACCCCCGGTATAAGCATAAAGTGCCAGAAATGTTACCAAATTCCCGCAAGTCGGAAAGGATGGAGCATTTTAAATTAAAAACTATGCTTTACACAGCGTATAAGGGTGATGTCACAGCACCACAGGAATGTAACAGGGGAAGAGATGAAATTAATCCTCCTCCTCCTCCTCCTCCCACGACCACGGCAGCAAGGACAGGACGCTTTCCTGACGTCTTGTTGATGGAGGACATGCGTACCTTTTTAACTCCCATGCACCATCAGAGCCTTTCGGGATCCAGCCTTAGAGAAAGACTAAACCGACAGGTAGCAGACTACCTAGCTTTAACTGCGGATCTCGACACTCTCAGGAGCGATGGACCCCTTGACTACTGGGTGTGCAGGCTGGACTTGTGGCCTGAGCTATCCCAATTTGCAATGGAACTTCTGGCCTGCCCCGCTTCAAGTGTCCTGTCCGAAAGGACTTTCAGTGCAGCAGGAGGTTTTGTCACTGAGAAGAGAAGTCGCCTAGGTCAAAAAAGCCTTGACTATCTCACTTTTATAAAAATGAATAAGGGCTGGATCCCGAAGGGACTTACATTGGGCGATACATTTGAATAAAAAAGGCCTGATGATGAGATGAGCTGGCTTGGGCTTCAACTGGTACACAGGCTGACCTTTTTTTTTTTTTTTAAAAAGCCGGAGGACTTGCTTGACTTATCCGCCAACAACTAGTGTTCAAGCCACAAGCTTTTCGGGCACTTTATAAATATTTTCCAAACATCAATTTTTCTGGCCGCTGCTACAGCAGTTGCTACAATACCCAAATTTTTCAGTCATTTGTACATTCCTAATTTTTATGGCCTCTGCTGCAGCTCTGTGGGTACAAAACTCAAATTAAAAAAAAAGTCACATAACACTAGTGATTAAACTGTTACAAATTGTACAACTTAGCACACCACTCATATCTGGTGGACCATTAAATTGAACGCAAAATGCCACAAATTTGAAGGAGGAGGACCGACCAAGCATCTTTATCCGTCTCTTGGTTGCTCTAAATTATCTCTGTGTTCCATCTATGCCATACCTGTACTCTATGTGCAAAAGGGTGGCATATGTGGTGTTTCATGCTGTTGTGCCTGTTGCGGGTCGTGGCCCATGGTATAAAAAGGCTGAAGGAGAACGACCTGTAATGGTTGGCCCATCAAATTTTTAGAAAAATGTTCCTGGTTCCTCTCAATTATCTCTTGCTTTCTAAAATGGATGCCATACCTGTACTCGCTTGTGCAAAAGGATGGCATATGTGGTGGTGTTTCCTGCAGTAGTTTCTGTTGAGGGTGCTGGACCCTCTTATAAAAAAGCTGAAGGAGAACGACCTGGAGTGGGAGTCCAAGCATGGTTTTTGGGGCTATTTCACTTTTCCAAAAAATTATCTGTGGGTTTCTAAAATCAATGCCGTACCAGTACTCTATTGTTCAAAAGGATGCCATATGTTCTCTTTCCTGCTGGTATTTTGTTTGAGGGTCCTGGACCCTCTTATAAAAAGGCCTAAGGAGAAAGAGGTGTACTGGGTGTCCACTCAATTTTTTTTTCTATTTCACATTTGACCAAAATTATCTCTTGGTTTGTAAAATCAATGCTGTACCTGTACTCTATTGTTCACAAGGATGCCATACGTCCTCTTTCCTGCTGGTGGTTTTTTTGAGGGTCCTGGACCCTCTTATAAAAAGGCTGAAGGAGAAAGAAGTGTACTGGGTGTCCATCGAATCATTTGTTTGATTCAAATTCCCGGTTGCAACAAATTATCTCCGGGTTTTTAAAATCAATGCCTTTCCTGTAATCTAATTTTCAAAAGGATGCCATATGTCCTCTTTCCTGCTGCTGGTTTTGTGGAGGGTCCTGGAGCCTCTGCTAAAAAAAAGGCCTAAGGATAAATAAGTGTACTGGGTGTCTAATCATCTTTTTTTTTATTTCACGGTTGCAACAAATATCCCAGGGTTTCTAAAATAAATGCCTTTCCTGTAATCTATTAGTCACAAGGATGCCATATGTCCTCTTTCATGCTGTTGTTTCTGTTGAGGCTCCGGGAGCCTCTTATAAAAAGGCCTAAGGATAAAGAAGTGTACTGGGTGTATAATCTATGTTTTTTTAGATTTCACACTTGCAACTAATGATCTCTGTGTTTCTAAAATCAATGCCTTTCCTGTAATCTAATTTTCAAAAGGATCCCATATGTCCTCTTTCATGCTGCTGGTTTTGTGGAGGGTCCTGGAGCCTCTGCTGAAAAGGCCTAAGGATAAAGAAGTGTACTGGGTGTATAATCTATGTTTTTTTAGATTTCACGGTTGCAACTAATGATCTTTGTGTTTCTAAAATCAATGCCTTTCCTGTAATCTAATTTTCAAAAGGATGCCATATGTCCTCTTTCCTGCTGCTGGTTTTGTGGAGGGTCCTGGAGCCTCTGCTAAAAAAAGGCCTAAGGATAAATAAGTGTACTGGGTGTCTAATCAATCTTTTTTTTTATTTCACGGTTGCAACAAATTATCCCAGGGTTTCTAAAATAAATGCCTTTCCTGTAATCTATTAGTCACAAGGATGCCATATGTCCTCTTTCATGCTGTTGTTTCTGTTGAGGCTCCGGGAGCCTCTTATAAAAAGGCCTAAGGATAAAGAAGTGTACTGGGTGTATAATCTATGTTTTTTTAGATTTCACACTTGCAACTAATGATCTCTGTGTTTCTAAAATCAATGCCTTTCCTGTAATCGAATTTTCAAAAGGATGCCATATGTCCTCTTTCATGCTGCTGGTTTTGTGGAGGGTCCTGGAGCCTCTGCTAAAAAGGCCTAAGGGTAAAGAAGTGCACTGGGTGTCTAATCAATCTTTTTTAGATTTCACGGTTGCAACAAATTATCCCAGGGTTTCTAAAATCAATGCCTTTCCTGTAATCTATTAGGCACAAGGATGCCATATGTCCTCTTTCATGCTGTTGTTTCTGTTGAGGCTCCGGGAGCCTCTGCTAAAAAGGCCTAAGGATAAAGAAGTGTACTGGGTGTATAATCTATTTTTTTTTTTAGATTTCACGGTTGCAACTAATGATCTCTGTGTTTCTAAAATCAATGCCTTTCCTGTAATCTAATTTTCAAAAGGATGCCATATGTCCTCTTTCATGCTGCTGGTTTTGTGGAGGGTCATGGAGCCTCTGCTAAAAAGGCCTAAGGATAAAGAAGTGTACTGGGTGTATAATCTATGTTTTTTTAGATTTCACGGTTGCAACTAATGATCTCTGTGTTTCTAAAATCAATGCCTTTCCTGTAATCTAATTTTCAAAAGGATGCCATATGTCCTCTTTCATGCTGCTGGTTTTGTGGAGGGTCCTGGAGCCTCTGCTAAAAAAGGCCTAAGGATAAAGAAGTGTACTGGGTGTATAATCTATGTTTTTTTAGATTTCACGGTTGCAACTAATGATCTCTGTGTTTCTAAAATCAATGCCTTTCCTGTAATCTAATTTTCAAAAGGATGCATATGTCCTCTTTCATGCTGCTGGTTTTGTGGAGGGTCCTGGAGCCTCTGCTAAAAAGGCCTAAGGATAAGAAGTGTACTGGGTGTATAATCTATGTTTTTTTAGATTTCACGGTTGCAACTAATGATCTCTGTGTTTCTAAAATCAATGCCTTTCCTGTAATCTAATTTTCAAAAGGATACCATATGTCCTCTTTCATGCTGCTGGTTTTGTGGAGGCTCCTGGAGCCTCTGCTAAAAAGGCCTAAGGATAAATAAGTGTACTGGGTGTCTAATCAATCTTTTTTTAGATTTCACGGTTGCAACAAATTATCCCAGGGTTTCTAAAATCAATGCCTTTCCTGTAATCTATTAGTCACAAGGATGCCATATGTCCTCTTTCATGCTGTTGTTTCTGTTGATGCTCCGGGAGCCTCTTATAAAAAGGCCTAAGGATAAAGAAGTGTACTGGGTGTATAATCTATGTTTTTTTAGATTTCACGGTTGCAACTAATGATCTATGTGTTTCTAAATCAATGCCCTTTCCTGTAATCTATTTTTTTAATGGATGCCATATGTCCTCTTTCCTGCTGCTGGTTTTGTTGAGGGTCCTGGAGCCTCTGCTAATAAGGCCTAAGGATAAATAAGTGTACTGGGTGTCTAATCCATTTTTTTTTAGATTTCCCGGTTGCAACAAATTATCTCTGGGTTTCTCAAATCAATGCCTTAAATGTAATCTATTGTTCAAAAGGATGCCATATGTCCTCTTTCCTTTTTTTTTTTTTTTGGTTCTCGTTTTTTTTGTTTATTTTAGAAATGTAATGAATTTATAGGTTCACTAAGATTATGACTTTGCACACTGCCATTTTCCATGCAGCATTTTGACATGTCGTGTGATATGACTAGAAGAATGGTATGTTTTTAATCTGCTGAGCATAATAAAAAATAAAAAAAAATAATTTAACTTGAGTTAATAACTGAAGCATGACTTCAGGAGTCAGGTGTGGTCGTAGGTAGTGGTTGTTAGCAGATTCTTTTTAATGCAAATTGCAATTGCCACAGCATGCATAAAATGTGCGTCACTAGTCCAAATCTTACCTTTTTTTTCATTCAGGATTAGTTTGTTGTTTCCGGCGCCATATTGGAAACGCAAACAACAGGTCTCCGTACCCGTTGATATAAGGGGTGACTACTAGTGCTTTTACCAGGCTCCTCTTGGATAGCCCCAGAAAGTGTGACTATGAATTCCAAAAGGAAAATTAAATTAAGGTTGAAAACTAACTCCAAAGTAAATTGTAAGACCTGGAGCTACTCAAACACACGTCCTACCGCAACAGCTATAGCCCCCACCCCAAAAAATCTTACCTTTTTAATGCCAATTGATATTGCCACAGCTGGAACAACAGTAAATAACATGTGCGTCACTACAGTCTCCGAAGCTGTTGTCGGATGTATACAAAAACACTGATAAAGTATTCCTTTCGGGGCGCAAAGAGATGGCTACTGGAACACTCCAGGAACTTCCCAAGAGTCGCTGTCTTGTGTTTATGGTGATGTTGGAGACATCTGGGTAGTGTACAGGGAGGCCCAAAATCCTCTCCATCTCTGTGCACCACAGGACAGGACGTCCTTGTCATCCATAAGCACATGAAATTGCTTGCATTTTCCTTGGTTCAAGAAGTTCAGCTTTTGTGGTGATAGTACAGAATTAAATAAACTTTGGTTTCCTACCATACTCAAGACAATCTTGTAGTTCAAGCTTCGGACTTGCTGTGGGAAACAGTGGCCTGACCATACCAGGAAGATGATTTAGACAGAAGTAACGGGCTCTGATTGCAGGTGACACATGTTTATCGTCAATCATCAAAGGGGTTGCGTGCAGAATATGGCTGATGGCCCTTTATTCACATGTTTGTCCAGAGCCACAACATTTGCAAACAGCCAGAAGAAAGGTCGGTTCTCACCAGCCTTAAGTTGAGCTTCAATTACCAAATGCTGATATTCAAAAAATAGACAAACAGTGCCTTAAAAAACACATTTGCAATATGGATTCACCAGAGCAAGGTCATTGCAAGTACTTCCCACGATAACAAAATTAAAATGCCACAACTCCGCAATCTAACCCTTCACATTATTATTGTCACACTCCATTATACTCCTATGCCCACCTCCCTGCTCTTGTTTTTGTTGAGGGTCCTGGAGCCTCTGCTAAAAAGGCCTATGGATAAATAAGTGTACTGGGTGTCAAATCAATGTTTTTTTCTATTGCCCGGGTCATATAAATGATCTCTGTGATTCTAAAATCAATGCCTTTCCTGTAATCTATTATTCAAAAGGATGACATATGTCCTCTTTCATGCTGTTGTTTCGGTTGAGGCTCCGGGACCCTCTTATTAAAAAGGCCTGAGGAAAAATAAGTGTACTGGGTGTCTAATCAATGTTTTTTCTGTGGGTTTCTAAAATCAATGCCTTTCCTGTAATCTATTATTCAAAAGGATGACATATGTCCTCTTTCATGCTGTTGTTTCGGTTGAGGCTCCGGGACCCTCTTATTAAAAAGGCCTGATGAAAAATAAGTGTACTGGGTGTCTAATCAATGTTTTTTTCTATTTCCCAGTTGCAAATAATAATCTGTGGGTTTCTAAAATCAATGCCTTTCCTGTAATCTATTATTCAAAAGGATGACATATGTCCTCTTTCATGCTGTTGTTTCGGGTTGAGGCTGCGGGACCCTCTTATTAAAAAGGCCTGATGAAAAATAAGTGTACTGGGTGTCTAATCAATGTTTTTTTCTATTTCACGGTTGCAAATAATGATCTGTGGGTTTCTAAAATCAATGCCTTTCCTGTAATCTATTATTCAAAAGGATGACATATGTCCTCTTTCATGCTGTTGTTTCGGTTGAGGCTCCGGGACCCTCTTATTAAAAAGGCCTAAGAATAAATAAGTGTACTGGGTGTCTAATCAATGTTTTTTTCTATTTCCCGTGTCATATAAATTATCTCTGGGATTCTAAAATCAATGCCTTTCCTGTAATCTATTATTCAAAAGGATGACATATGTCCTCTTTCATGCTGTTGTTTCGGTTGAGGCTCCAGGACCCTCTTATTAAAAAGGCCTGAGGAAAAATAATTGTACTGGGTGTCTAATCAATGTTTTTTTCTATTTCCCGGGTCATATAAATGATCTCTGGGATTCTAAAATCAATGCCTTTCCTGTAATCTATTATTCAAAAGGATGACATATGTCCTCTTTCATGCTGTTGTTTCGGTTGAGGGCTCCGGACCCCTCTTATTAAAAAGGCCTAAGAATAAATAAGTGTACTGGGTGTCTAATCAATGTTTTTTTTCTATTTCCCGGGTCATATAAATGATCTCTGGGATTCTAAAATCAATGCCTTTCCTGTAATCTATTATTCAAAAGGATGACATATCTCCTCTTTCATGCTGTTGTTTCGGTTGAGGCTCCGGGACCCTCTTATTAAAAAGGCCTGAGGAAAAATAAGTGTACTGGGTGTAGAATCAATGTTTTTTTCTATTTTCCCGGGTCACATAAATGATCTCTGGGATTCTAAAATCAATGCCTTTCCTGTAATCTATTATTCAAAAGGATGACATATGTCCTCTTTCATGCTGTTGTTTCGGTTGAGGCTCCGGGACCCTCTTATTAAAAAGGCCTGAGGAAAAATAAGTGTACTGGGTGTCTAATCAATGTTTTTTTCTGTGGGTTTCTAAAATCAATGCCTTTCCTGTAATCTATTATTCAAAAGGATGACATATGTCCTCTTTCATGCTGTTGTTTCGGTTGAGGCTCCGGGACCCTCTTATTAAAAAGGCCTGAGGAAAAATAAGTGTACTGGGTGTCTAATCAATGTTTTTTTCTATTTCCCGGGTCATATAAATGATCTATGGGATTCTAAAATCAATGCCTTTCCTGTAATCTATTATTCAAAAGGATGACATATGTCCTCTTTCATGCTGTTGTTTCGGTTGAGGCTCCGGGACACTCTTATTAAAAAGGCCTAAGAATAAATAAGTGTACTGGGTGTCTAATCAATGTTTTTTTCTATTTCCAGGGTCATATAAATGATCTCTGGGATTCTAAAATCAATGTCTTTCCTGTAATCTATTATTCAAAAGGATGACATATCTCCTCTTTCATGCTGTTGTTTCGGTTGAGGCTCCGGGACCCTCTTATTAAAAAGGCCTGAGGAAAAATAAGTGTACTGGGTGTATAATCAATGTTTTTTTCTTTTTTCCCGGGTCATATAAATGATCTCTGGGATTCTAAAATCAATGCCTTTCCTGTAATCTATTATTCAAAAGGATGACATATCTCCTCTTTCATGCTGTTGTTTCGGTTGAGGCTCCGGGACACTCTTATTAAAAAGGCCTAAGAATAAATAAGTGTACTGGGTGTCTAATCAATGTTTTTTTCTATTTCCCGGGTCATATAAATGATCTCTGGGATTCTAAAATCAATGCCTTTCCTGTAATCTATTATTCAAAAGGATGACATATGTCCTCTTTCATAATGTTTTTTCTGTTGAGCCTCCGGGAGCCAATTATAAAAAGGCCTAAGGATAAAGAAGTGTACTGGGTGTCCAATCAATGTTTTTTTCTATTTCCCGGGTCATATAAATGATCTCTGGGATTCTAAAATCAATGCCTTAACTGTAATCAATTGTTCACAAGGATGCCATATGTCCTCTTTCATGCTGTTGTTTCAGTTGAGGCTCCGGGAGCCTCTTATAAAAAGGCCTAAGGATAAAGAAGTGTGCTGGGTGTCCAATCAATGTTTTTTTTTTTATTTCACAGTTGCAAAAAAATTATCTATGGCTTTGTAAAATCTATGCCTTACCTGTCATCTATTGTTCAAAAGGATGCCATATGTCCTCTTTCCTGCTGTTGTTTTTGTTGGGGGTCCGGAACACTATTCTAAAAAGGCCAAAGGAGAACGACCTGTGCTGTACTTGGTGTCCAATCATGTTTTTGTTTTCAATTTCACGGTTCATAATAAATATTGCCGTGTAACTAAAATCAATGCCATACCTGTACTCTGTTGTTCAAAAGGATGGCATATGTGGTGTTTCATTCTGTTGTGGTTGTTGAGGGTCGTGGCCGTGGGACAGCGTATAAAACAGCTGAAGGAGAACAACCTGTACAGCCTTGCTCCTCTTTTTAGGCAGGCCAGCTCTTTGCATACATGCCAACAGACTCTGTAACGCATGCCTCTTTTAGGGAGAGGTGCAGCCATAATGCAGGGTCAGAACCTCTGCCTGCAACTGTTATACTCGATTTTGCGAAAGGAAGTAAGCTTACCATGGTTCCCTGCACGCACGTATTGTTGTTATATTTTGGTGAGGGTAATCATGATGGCCATGTAGACCACCCCCGAGAGGCATGAAAGTAAGGGATGAGATGAAAGTGCTAAGAATAGTACAACTTGAAACAACAGAGTTAGCCATGGGTGTTAGTGCAAGACCGCTTGGCTTTTTTTTTGGCTTTGGGTGTGGCTATTCATGCAGGCCATATAGAGCTGCCACCATTCGGTGTCGTATCAGCTATTAAACTAATAAGAACAGTACTACTAAAATACAGCCAAAGAAGGGCCTTATGAAGAATGAGCCAAGGTTGGATTGTAGTATTTGGTTAGGCTAATCATGATGGCCATGTAGACCACCCCCGAGAGTCCTGGAAGTAACAGGGATGATGAGATGAAAGTGCTAAGAATAGTACTACTTGAAACAACAGAGTTAGCCATGGGTGTTAATCCAAGACCGCTTGGATTTATTTTTGTATTGGGTGCAGCTAACCGAGTTAGCCATGGGTGTTAGTCTAAGACCACTCAGCTTTTTTTTGGGTTTGGGTGCAGCTAATCATGAAGGCCAGATAGACCTGCCACCATTTGGTGTTGTAACAGGTATTAAACTGCAAAGAACAGTACTACTTAACACAACCTACTTACCATGGGTCCCAGAGCATAGGTTTGGTTATTATATTTTGTAAGAGTAATCATGCAGGCCATATAGACCTCCACCGATAGGGTGAGTATGAGTAACAGCTATTAAAATGAGAAGGACATTACTAATTAACACAACATAGTTACCATGGGTCGCAGACCAAGAGCAGATGTCTTATTATTATATTTTGTATGGGTAATCATCCAGGCCGTATAGACCTCACCAAATAGGGGGAGTTACAGAGATTAAAGTGCTAAGAATGGTAGTACTTAAAACACAACCTAGTTAAAATGGGTACCAGACCGCATGTCTTATTATTATATTTTTTCAGGGTAATCAGGCAGGCCATATAGAACACCCCCGATAGGGGGGGGGGGGGGAACAGGGATTAAAGTGCTAAGAAAAGTACTAATTAACACAAGCTAGTTGGGTCCAAGAACGCATGTTTAATTATTAGACTTTATTAGGGTAATTATATATCTAACAAATCTATCTATTTCTCTTCTATCGATTCTATCTAACTATCAATCTATGTATATCTATCTATCCTATCTATCAATCTATCTTCTGTCCGGGATGTTTTGAGACAGCCACTTTGGGAATGTTAGTTGATTTAGGCCCATTATGGCTTAAAGCAGACTCTGCATAAACTATGTAATTTTCCATGGGAGTTTTGCCAGGGATCCCCCTCCAGCATGCGACAGTCCAGGTGTTAGTACCCTTGAAACAACTTTTCCATCACTTTTGTGGCCAGAAAGAGTCCTTGTAGGTTTTAAAGTTCGCCTGCCTATTGAATTCAATGGCGGTTCGCGCGGTTTTAGGTTTCGCAACATCACTACTTATCAAACCATCAACTTAGTTGCATTCGCCGGCACCAATACGCTCGCCTGACATCGCTTAACATCGCTGCCGCGGACCTGAATACGTTCTCCATAGTTAACAAAAAAGCTGTCAAAAAGTTGCGCACCAAGTACGGGACGATGAGCAGTGGACTGTTGTTAAGTAACAGTCATCGATCTCACTGCTCTTTGGCTTTTCCCCAGCTTTATTTGTATACTGTCACTAAACACCCACACTATACTATACTGTTTTACCCCTATCCCGCCGCTCCCGGACCCCGCCGCAACTAAATAAACGTATTAACCCCTAAACCGCCACTCCCGGAGCCCACCGCCACTCTAATAAACTTATTAACCCCTATTCCTCCGCTCCCGGAGCCCACCGCCACCTACATTATGTTATTACCCCCCAATCTGCCATCCCCTATACCGCCGCAACCTACATTATGTTATTAACCCATAAACCGCCAGCCCCCCACATCACCATAAACTAAATTAAACTATTAACCCCTAAACCTAACAACCCGCTAACTTTATATTAAATATTAACTCATCCATATCTTATAATCAATTTAAACTTACCTTTAGAATTTAATTAAACTATATTAAACTATTAATTAACCTACCCTAACTATTATAATAAAATTACATTAAACTATATTGAACTAATAATTAATCTACCCTAACTATTATAATAAAAATACATTAAAACTATATTAAATAATAATTAATCTACCCTAACTATTATAATAAAATTACATTAAAACTATATTAAACTAATAATTAATCTACCCTATTATAATAAATTACATTAAACTATATTAAATTAATAATTAATATACCCTAACTTTTATACTAAAATTACATTAAGCTATAAATATAAATTAACTATATATATATTTAAACACCATAACCCTACTCAAATAATTAAATCTACACTAAAAAATTACCAAAGTTACAAAAACATAACAACTTAGTTACCAAAAATAACAAACACTAAGTTACACAAAATTAAAAAAGAAACTATCAAAGATTTACACTAATTACACCTAATCTAAAGCCCTATGAAAATAAAAAAAAAACCTAACCTACAATAAACTACAATAGCCCTTAAAAGGGCCTTTTGTGGGGCATTGCCCCAAAGAAATAAGCTCTTTTACATGTAAAAAAAAAAATACAAACATCTCCCCAACAGTAAAACCCACCACCCACACAAACCAAACCCCCAAATAAAACCCTAACAAAAAAAAAGCTCCCCATTGCCCTGAAAAGGCATTTTGGATGGGCATTGCCCTTAAAAGGGCATTTTAGCTCTATTGCAGCCCAAAACCCTAAATTAAAAATAACCCCCCCCCCAATACACCCTTAAAAATCCTAACACTCAACCCCTGAAGATTCACTTACAGTTTTGAAGATCCGTCATCCATTCTCCAAGATGCCGGGAGAAGTCTCATCAAAGCGGGAGAAGTTCCTCATCGAAGCGGGAGAAGTCTTCATCCAAGTGCCGAAGTCTTCATCCAAGCTCGCAGAAGTCTTCACCCAGACGGCATCTTCTATCTTCATCATCCGGCGTGGAGCGTCTCCATCTTCCAGACATCTAACACGGAGCATCCTCTTCTTCCGACGACTACCCGACGAATGAAGGTTCCTTTAAGTGACGTCATCCAAGATAGCGTCCCTTAGATTCCGATTGGCTGATAGAATCCTACTCCGCCATCGGAATTAAGGTTGAAAAAATCCTATTGGCTGATGCAATCAGCCAATAGGATTGAAACTTCAATCCTATTGGCTAATCCAATCAGCCAATAGGATTGAGCTTCACATTCTATTGGCTGTTCCAATCAGCCAATAGAATGCGTGCTCAATCCTATTGGCTGATTGGATCAGCCAATAAGATTGAAGTTCAATTCTATTGGCTGATTTTTCAACCTTATTCCGATTGGCTGATAGAATTCTATCAGCCAATCGGAATCTAAGGGACGCCATCTTGTATGATGTCACTTAAAGGAACCTTTCATTCATCGGGTTAGTCATCGGAAGAAGGGGATGCTCCGCGTCGGATGTCTGGAAGATGGAGCCACTCCGCGCCGGATGGATGAAGATAGAAGATGCCGTCTGGGTGAAGACTTCTGCGGGCTTGGATGAAGACTTTGGCCGCTTGGATGAAGTCTTCTCCCGGCTTCGATGAGGACTTCTCCCGGCATCTTGGAGGATGGATGTCGGATCTTCAAAACTGTAAGTGAATCTTCAGGGGTTAGTGTTAGGATTTTTTAAGAGTGTATTGGGGGGGGGGGTTTATTTTTAATTTAGGGTTTGGGCTGCAATAGAGCTAAATGCCCTTTTAAGGGCAATGCCCATCCAAATGCCCTTTTCAGGGCAATGGGGAGCTTAGGTTTTTTTTTTTGTTAGGGTTTTATTTGGGGGTTTGGTTACTGTTGGGGGGATGTTTGTATTTTTTTTTTGTGTTTATTTTTTTGTGTAACTTAGTGTTTGTTATTTTTGGTAACTAAGTTGTTAGTATTTTGTAACTTGTAATTTTTTAGTTTAGATTTAAATTATTTGAGTAGGGTTAGGTGTTTAAATATATAATATAGTTAATTTAATTTGTAGCTTAATGTAATTTTTGTATAAAAGTTAGATTCTATTAATTATTAATTTAACATAGTTTAATGTAATTTTATTATAATAGTTAGGGTTAGTTAATTAATAGTTTAATATAGTTTAATTTAATTCTAATGGTAAGTTTAAATTGATTATAAGATAGAGATGAGTTAATATTTTATATAAAGTTAGCGGGTTGTTAGGTTTAGGGGTTAATAACTTTATTTAGTTGCGGTGGGCTCCGGGAGCGGCGGGATAGTGTTTAATAACTTTATGTAGGTGGCGGCGATGTCTGGAGTGGAAGATTAGGGATTAATAAGTATAATGTAGGTGGCGGCGGTGTCAGGGCGGCAGATTAGGGGTTAATAAGTATAATGTAGGTGGCAGCGGTGTCAGGGCGGCAGATTAGGGGTTAATAAGTATAATGTAGGTGGCGGCGGTGTCAGGGTGGCAGATTAGGGGTTAATAAGTATAATGTAGGTGGCGGCGATATAGGGGGAGGCAGATTAGGGGTGTTTAGACTCGGGGTACATGTTAGGGTGTTATGTAAACATAACTTTTATTCTCCCATAGGAATCAATGGGATATCGGGCAGCAGCGAACATGAGCTTTCGCTGCTTTCAGACTCCCATTGATTCCTATGGCATCCGCCGCCTCCAGGGCGGCGGATTGAAAACCAGGTACGCTGGCCTGGAATTGTTACCTTACAAAAGTAGTCAGATAGTGCCGTATTTGCATTCGGAACATCTGTAGTGACGTAAGCATCGATCTGTGTCGGACTGGGACCGGCGGATCGTATGTTATGTCACAAAATTCTACTTTTGCTGGTCTGTAGGGTTTGATAACTAATGGGAATCAAGCTCACCACAATAATGCTGCGGAATTCCAGCGTATTTGCGGTTGACGGCTTGATAAATAGAGGCCTCAGAGTTTATGTTAAGGTGTTAGGTGTAAATATAACTTTTGTTTCCCCATAGGAATCAATGGGGCTGCGTTACGGAGCTTTTCGCTCCTTTATTGCAGGGGTTAGGCTTTTTTTCAGCCGGCTCTCCCCATTGATGTCAATGGGGAAATCATGCATGAGCACGTAAAACAAGCTCACTGTGGCGCTGGTATTGGAGTGCGGTATGGAGCTCAATTTTGCTCAATGCTCACTTCTTGTCTGCTAACGCCGGGTTTTTGTAAACCTGTAATAGCAGCGCTATAGGGAGGTGAGCTGTGACAATAACTTGCAAGTTAGCACCGAGCAGCTCTTACCGCAAAACTCGTAATCTAGCCGTAAGCCTTTTATCCTCCTGAAATTGATAAAGTATGGGTAATAATGATAATTATTGGTTACAAGCTGAGACCAGTGTGCTTGGTGCTTTGAATTCCTATAGGTGGGAGAAAAGTGCTGATTCCCGCATATCTGCCCAGTTGCTTTCGTTCAAAACAATAAATTAATTTACTTCCTCCATATAAAGAAGCACTCGGAGGACTTGATTTAAATACAATTATCTTCCAAATGTTATTTCACATAATTTCATACTTTAAAAGACAGTTCCTTCATATGGACCATTCTCAAGACCAATATCCTTTTATCTGTATATAAACAAATTTTAAAATATCCATTATAAATAATATTAATTTTAATTATATCTCCTACATACCCCTCACCAACTGTGTATATAAAATTACCTTATTATCTAATTTTCGGCTAGATTACGAGTTTTGCATTATGAGGGGTGCGGTACTAACTTGCAAGTTATTGTCGCCGCTCACTTCCCTACAGCGCTGGTATTACAGGTTTACAAAAACCCGGCGTTAACAGGCAAGAAGTGAGCGTAAAGCAAAATTGAGCTCCATACCGCACTCCAATACCAGCGCTGCTGAAACCTGCGGTAAGCTGGTTTTACGTGCTCGTGCACGATTTCCCCATAGACATCAATGGGGAGAGCTGGCTGAAAAAAAGTCTAACACCTGCAAAAAAGCACCGTAAAGCTCTGTAATGCAACCCCATTGATTCCTATGGGGAAACAAATTTTATGTTTACACCTAACACCCTAACATGAACCCCGAGTCTAAACCCCTAATCCTTACACTTATTAACCCCTAATCTGTTCTCCCCCGACATCGCCAACACCTACATTATACAGGAGTGCAGAATTTATTAGGCAAATGAGTATTTTGACCACATCATACTCTTTATGCATGTTGTCTTACTCCAACTGTATAGGCTCGAAAGCCTACTACCAATTAAGCATATTAGGTGATGTGCATCTCTGTAATGAGAAGGGGTGTGGTCTAATGACATCAACACCCTATATCAGGTGTGCATAATTATTAGCAACTTCTTTCCTTTGGCAAAATGGGTCAAAAGAAGGACTTGACAGGCTCAGAAAAGTCAAAATAGTGAGATATCTTGCAGAGGGATACAGCACTCTTAAAATTGCAAAGCTTCTGAAGCGTGATCATCGAACAATCAAGCGTTTCATTCAAAATAGTCAACAGGGTCGCAAGAAGCGTGTGGAAATAACCAAGGGCGCAATATAAATGCCCATGAACTGAGAAAAGTCAAGCGTGCAGCTGCCAAGATGCCACTTGCCACAGTTTGGCCATATTTCAGAGCTGCAACATCACTGAGTGCCCAAAAGCACAAGGTGTGCAATACTCAGAGACATGGCCAAGGTAAGAAAGGCTGAAAGACGACCCCCACTGAACAAGACACACAAGCTGAAACGTCAAGACTGGGCCAAGAAATATCTCAAGACTGATTTTTCTAAGGTTTTATGGACTGATGAAATGAGAGTGAGTCTTGATGGGCCCAGATGGATGGGCCCGTGGCTGGATTGGTAAAGGGCAGAGAGCCTCCAGTCCGACTCAGACGCCAGCAGGTGGAGGTGGAGTACTGGTTTGGGCTGGTATCATCAAAGATGAGCTTGTGGGGCCTTTTCGGGTTGAGGATGGAGTCAAGCTCAACTCCCAGTCTACTGCCAGTTTCTGGAAGACACCTTCTTCAAGCAGTGGTACGGAAGAAGTCTGCTTCCCTTCAGAAAAACATGATTTTCAATGCAGGACAATGCTCCATCACACACGTCCAAGTACTCCAGCGTGGCTGGCAAGAAAGGGTATAAAGAAGAAAATCTAATGACATGGCCTCCTTGTTCACCTGATCTGAACCCCATTGAGAACCTGTGGTCCATCATCAAATGTGAGATTTACAAGGAGGGAAAACAGTACACCTCTCTGAACAGTGTCTGGGAGGCTGTGGTTGCTGCTGCACGCAATGTTGATGGTGAACAGATCAAAACACTGACAGAATCCATGGATGGCAGGCTTTTGAGTGTCCTTGCAAAGAAAGGTGGCTATATTGGTCACTGATTTGTTTTGTTTTATTTTTGAATGTCAGAAATGTATATTTGTGAATGTTGAGATGTTATATTGGTTTCACTGGTAAAAATAAATAATTGAAATGGGTATATATTTGTTTTTTGTTAAGTTGCCTAATAATTATGCACAGTAATAGTCACCTGCACATACAGATATCCCCCTAAAATAGCTATAACTAAAAACAAACTAAAAACTACTTCCAAAACTATTCAGCTTTGATATTAATGAGTTTTTTTGGGTTCATTGAGAACATGGTTGTTGTTCAATAATAAATTAATCCTCAAAAATACAACTTGCCTAATAATTCTGCACTCCCTGTACTTATTAACCCCTAATCTGCCGCTCCGGACATCGCTGCCACTATAATAAACATATTAACCCCTAAACCGCCACACTCCCACATCACAAAACTAGTTAAATATTATTAACCCCTAATCTGCCGACCCTAACATCGCCTTCACCTACCTACATTTATTAACCCCTAATCTGCCGCCCCCAACGTTGCCGCCACTATACTAAATTTATTAACCCTAAACCTAAGTCTAACCATAACACCCCCTAACTTAAATATAATTAAAATAAATCTAAATAAAACCTACTATCATTTCCTAAATAATTCCTATTTAAAACTAAATACTTACCTGTAAAATAAACTCTAAGCTAGCTACAATATAACTAATAGTTATATTGTAGCTATCTTAGGTTTTATTTTTATTTTACAGCTAAGTTTGTATTTATTTTAACTAGGTAGACTAGTTAGTAAATAGTTATTAACTATTTACTAACTACCTAGTTAAAATAAATACAAATTTACCTGTAAAATAAAACCTAACTTGAGTTACACTAACACCTAACCTTACACTACAATTAAATCAATTACATTTATTAAATACTATTACCTAAATTACAAAAATAATAAACACTAAATTACACAAAATAAAAAAGAAATGATCAGATATTTAAACTAATTACACCTAATCTAATAGCCCTATCAAAATAAAAAAAAAGCCCCCAAAAATATAAAAAACCCTAGCCTAAACTAAACTACCAATAACCTTAAAGGGCCTTTTGCGGGGCATTGCCCCAAAGAATTCAGCTCTTTTACTGTAAAAAAAAATATAAACAACCCCCCATCATTAAAACCCACCACCCACACAACCAACCCCCCAAATAAAATCTACTAAAAAAACCTAAGCTCCCCATTGCCCTGAAAGGGCCCAAAAGCCCTAATCTAAAATAAAACCACCCAATAAACCCTTAAAAAAACCTAACACTAACCCCCGATGATCCACTTACAGTTTTTGAAGACCCGACATCCATCCTCAACGAAGCCGGCAGAAGTCCTCAACGAAGCGGCAGAAGTCTTCATCCAACCGGGCAGAAGTCTTCATCCAACGGGGCAGAAGTCTTCATCCAGACGGCATCTTCTATCTTTATCCATCCGGCGGGGAGCGGGTCCATCTTCAAGACATCCGCGCGGAGCATCCTCTTCTCTTGATGTCTAACGAAGAATGAAGGTTCCATTAAGTGATGTCATCCAAGATGGTGTCCCTTGAATCCGATTGGCTGATAGAATTCTATCAGCCATCGGAATTAAAGGTGAAAAAATCCTATTGACTGATGCATGCAGGATTGAGCTTGCATAGTTATTGTGTAGCTAGCTTAGGTTTTATTTCACAGGTAAGTTTGTATTTATTTTAACTAGGTAGACTAGTTAGTAAATAGTTAATAACTATTTACTAACTACCTAGTTAAAATAAATGCAAACTTACCTGTGAAATAAAACCTAACCTGCCTTACACTAAAACCTAACATTACAAAACAAAAAACCCACTAAAATTACTAAATAAAAAACGAAATTACATTAAAAAAACACTAAATTACAAAAATTAAGAAACAAATTATCAAAGATAAAAAAGAATTACACCTAATCTAATAGCCCTATCAAAATAAAAAAGCCCCCAAAATAAAAAACCCTAGCCTACAATGAACTACCAATGTCCCTTAAAAGGGTCTTTTGTGGGGCATTGCCCAAAGATATCAGCTCTTTTACCTGTAAAAAAAAATATAAACACCCCCCCAAACAGAAAAACCCACCACCCCCACAACCAACCCCCCCCTAATAAAATACACTATCTAAAAAAACTAAGCTCCACATTGCCCTGAAAAAGGATTTTTATGGGCATTGCCCTGAAAAAGGCATTTAGCTCTTTTACATGCCCAGACCCTAAACTAAAATAAATCCCACCCAAAAAAACACATAAAAAAACCTAACACTAATCCCGCGATCCACTTACAGTTCTTGAAGTCCCACTTGAAGGATCCATCCAGCCGCAAAGTCCTCTTCCAGGCAGATGATTGCTCAATCCTATTGGCTGATTGGAACAGCCAATAGGATTTTAGCAGCTCTAATCCTATTGGCCGATTGGAACAGCAAATAGGATTTTATCAGCTCTAATCCTATTGGCTGATTGAAATCTTTCAGCCAATAGGAATGCAAGGGACGCCATCTCGGATGACGTCACTTGCATTGAAGTTCCAATTTACGGCAGCGACCGTATGAAGAGGATGCTCCGCGCCGGATGTCTTCAGGATGGACCCCGCTCCGTGCTGGATGATGAAGATAGAAGATGCCATCTGGATGAAGACTTCTTGCTGCCTGGATGAGGACTTCGCCAGCTGGATGAAGATGGAAGAGGCCACCTGGATGGAGACTTCTTGCCGCCTTGATGAGGACTTCGCCGGATGGATCCTTCAAGCGGGACTTCAAGAACTGTAAGTGGATCATTGGGGGTTAGTGTAAGGTTTTTTTAAGGCTTTTTTGGGTGGGTTTTATTTTTAAAAAGAGCTAAATGCCCTTTTAAGGGCAATGCCCCATACAAATGCTCTTTTCAGGGCAAAGGGGAGCTTAGTTTTTTTTTATATAGTTATTTTATTAGTGGGGGTTGGTTGTGGGGGTGGTGGGTTTTACTGTTGGGGGGGTGTTTGTATTTTTTTTACAGGTCAAAGAGCTGATATCTTTGGGACAATGCCCCACAAATGGCCCTTTTTTTATTTGGGGGGGGGGGTTATTTTTATTTTATTTTTCGTAATTTTGTATTTGTTTGTTTTTGTAATTTAGTTATTTTATATGTTTGTAATTAGATACTTTTTTGAAATTTTTAGAGTAGTGTTAGGATTTTTTTAATTGTTTGTTAGTTTAAAATTAATTTATTAAATTTGACAGGTAAGCTTTAATTTAAGATAGGGAAATTGTAATTTTAATATAAAGTTAGGGGGGCATTAGATTTAGGGGTTAATAGTTTATTTAGTATATTTTGTTGTGCTGGGCTTTCGATTTAGGGGTTAATAGTTTATTTAAGTATATTTCGTTGTGGGGGGCTTGTGGTTTAGGGGTTAATAGGTTTATTATAGCGGCGTTGTGGGCGGACGCAGATTAGGGGTTAATTATATTTAAATAGTGTTTGCAATGCGGGAGGGTGGCGGTTTAGGGGTTTATAGTTTTATTATAGTGGTGACGATGTCGGGGAGCAGCGGAATAGGGATTAATACATTTTAATAGTGGCGGCGGTGTCTGGAGCAGCAGATTAGGGGTTAATAAATTTCTTATAGTGTTTGCGATGCGGGAGGGACTCGTTTTAGGGGTTAATAGGTAGTTTATGGGTGTACTTTTTAACACTTTAGTTATGAGTTTTATGGTACAGCTTTGTAAAGTAAAACTCATAACTACTGACTAGTTATAGAGTGTACAGCTCACTTTTTGGCCTCCCAGGCAAACTCGTAATACCAGCACTATGGGAGTCCCATTGAAAAAGGACTTTTTTAAAAGTGCGGTACTGACGTTGCGTAACTGACTAAAAGGTGTGCGTGACACCTATACCGACAAGATTTGTAATAGCAGCGTTAGGGAAAACGAAGCGTTATGGGCCATAATGCTGCTTTTTCACTCATAACGCCAAACTCGTAATCTAGCTGACTGTTATTTTGCTAGAATTTACAAGGTTTTGCAAATCAAGAGCCATTCAGGGATATACCCCTTGAAATAGTCTTATGGAATTTATGTTGCTGCTCACTTGCTGTGGCAAAATAGGAAAATATCGGCTAGATTACGAGTTTTGCGTTATGAGCTATGCGGTGCTAACAAGCAGTTTTCTCTCACCGCTCACTTACATGCAGCGCTGGTATTACGAGTTTTTACAAACCTGGCGTTAAAAGGCAAGAAGTGAGCGTAGAGCAAAATTTAGCTCCAAATCTCACTTCAAGACAGCGGTGAGCTAGTCGTACGTGCTCGTGCACGATTTCCCCATAGGAATCAACGGGGAGAGTCAGCTGAAAAAAAGTCTAACACCTACAATAAAGTAGCGTAAAACTCACTAACGCAGCCCCATTGATTCAAATGGGGAAATAACATTTATGTTTACACCTAACACCCTAACATAAACCCCGAGTCTAAACACCCCTAATCTGCCGCCCCCAACATCGCCGACACCTGCAATATATTTATTAACCCCTAATCTGCCGCTTCGGACACCGCCGCCACCTACATTATACTTATGAACCCCTAATCTGCTGCCCCCAACATAGTTGCCACCTACATTATATTTATTAACCCCTAATCTGCCGCCCCCAATGTCGCCGCCACCTACCTACACTTATTAACCCCTAATTTGCCGCCCCAATGTCGCCACCACTATAATAAACATATTAACCTCTAAACCGCCGCACTCCAGCCTTGCAAACATTACTAAATATTATTAACCCCTAATCTGCCATCCCTAACATTGCCGCCACCTACCTACAGTTATTAACCCCTAATCTGCCTCCCCCAACATCGCCGCCACTATATTAAATTTATTAACCCTTAAACCTAAGTCTAACCCTAACACCCCCTAACTTAAATATAATTTAAATAAATCTAAATACAAATTACTATAATTAACTACATTATTCCTATTTAAAACTAAATACTTAACTATAAAATAAACCCTAAGTTAGCTACAATATAACTAATAGTTACATTGTAGCTAGCTTAGGGTTTATTTATATTTTACAGGCAAGTTTGTATTTATTTTAACTAGGTAGAATAGTTACTAAATAGTTATTAACTATTTAATAACTACCTAGCTAAAATAAATACAAAAGTACCTGTAAAATAAAACCTAACTTAATTACAATAACACCTAACACTACACTATAATTAAATAAATAAATTAACTAAATTAAATACAATTACCTAAATTAAATAAAATTAGCTAAAGTACAAAAACAAACAAACACTAAATTACAGAAAATAATAAACAAATTACAAGATATTTAAATTAATTACACCTAATCTAATAGCCCTATCAAAATAAAAAAACCTAGCCTAAACTAAACTACCAATACCCCTTAAAAGGGCCTTTTGTGGGGCATTGCCCCAAAGTAATCAGCTCTTTTACCTGTAAAAAAAATACAAACAACCCCCCAACAGTGAAACCCACCACCCACACAACCAACCCCCCCAAATAAAATACTATCTAAAAAAACCTAAGCTCCCCATTGCCCTGAAAAGGGCAGTTAGCTCTTTTGCGGCCCAAACCCTATCTAAAAAATAAAAAACACCAATACACCCTTAAAAAAACCTAACACTAACCCCCTGAAGATCGACTTACTGTTCTGAAGATCCAACATCCATTCTCAAGGAAGCAGCAGAAGTCTTCATCCAACCGGACCGAAGTCCTCAACGAAGCCGGGAGAAGTCTTCATCCAACCCGGGCGAAGTGGTCCTCCAGACGGGCAGAAGTCTTCATCCAGACGGCATCTTCTATCTTCATCCATCCGACGTGGAGAGGGTCCATCTTCAAGACATCTGACGCGGAGCACCCTCTTCATCCGACGGACTAACGACGAATGACGGTTCCTTTAAGTGCCGTCATCCAAGATGGGTCCCTTAGATTCCGATTGGCTGATAGAATTCTATCAGCCAATCGGAATTAAGGTAGAAAAAATCCTATTGGCTGATGCAATCAGCCAATAGGATTGAAGTTCAATCCTATTGGCTGATCCAATTAGCCAATAGGATTGAGCTTGCATTCTATTGGCTGATTGGACCAGCCAATAGAATGCAAGCTCAATCCTATTGGCTGATTGGATCAGCCAATAGGATTGAACTTCAATCCTATTGGCTGATTGCACCAGCCAATAGGATTTTTTCTATCTTAATTCCGATTGGCTGATAGAATTCTATCAGCCAATCGGAATCTAAGGGATGCCATCTTGGATGTTAGGGATGGCAGATTAGGGGTTAATAATATTTAACTAGTGTTTGCGAGGCGCGAGTGAGGCAGTTTAGGGGTTAATATGTTTATTATAGTGGCGGCGACATTGGGGGCGGCAGGTTAGGGGTTAATAAGTGTAGGTAGGTGGTGGCAACATTGGGGGCGGCAGATTAGGAGTTAATAAAAATAATGTAGGTGTCAGCGATGTTGGGGGCAGCAGATTAGGGGTTCATAAGTATAATGTAGGTGGCGGCGGTGTCCGGATCAGCAGATTAATAGGGGTTAATAATTTTATTTTAGTGTTTGCAATGCAGGAGGGCCTCGGTTTAGGGGTAAATAGGTAGTTTATGGGTGTAAGTGTACTTTTTACCACTTTAGTTAGGAGTTTTATGCTACGGCGTTGTAGTGTAAAACTCATAACTACTGACTTTAAAATGCGTTAGGACTCTTGACGGGGTAGGATGTACCGCTCACTTTTTGGCCTCCCAGGACAGACTCGTAATACCGGCGCTATGGAAGTCACATAGAAAAAAGGCTTTATGAAGTTTACGTAAGTAGTTTTGCGGTAAGGCCAAAAAAGTGTGCGGTGAACCTAAACCTTCAAGACTCGTAGTACCAGCGGTAGTGAAAAAGCAGTGTTAGGACCTGTTAACGCTGCTTTTTCAGCCTAACGCAAAACTTGTAATCTAGCCGTATGTAAATTAACTTATGTTCCAAATAAAATTTCAGAGGTATTATACAGCAAAAGCAGGCCACAAAAATTCTGTATGTATATTGAAATTTGTTTCTTTTTTGTTAGATTAACATTTTATTTCCCTTTAGCTCACAAAGTCTAGAACTAAAAAGATAATAATAGTGGAGCATACAACACAAATATTTTAATAATTTGTGCATTTATGTTTATTTAACTTAAAAATATATATATTTTTAACCATGTGTAAAAAACTATTCATAACATAATAAAAATGATTTTGAAAATCATTCAGAGATCCTGGAATATTTTCTCCCACTAAAAGAAAGAGATAAAGTTATGTTACACTTATGCCAGATGACTGTCTGCAAGAATTGCAAAAATGGCCACGTAGACTAAAAGCAGTATTTACCTATTGTTTAACACCATAATTCTTCTTAGGGAATGAAATGTGATTTAGCCGGATAAAGTGTGTCAGAATCAATACCAAACAAAACAATGGCAGCCAAGAATGCAGCACAAGCAGAATTCTAATCATAATACACTGAGCAAAGATTGTTACTTTTTTTTCATGGTGTGGAAAAGTTTCATTGGTAATAAAAAAACTATCTATAAAAACTGTCAGAACAAGGGATTATCGCCATCTTTTTTTATTGCTGATGTTATGCCAATGAAGAAAGACATAGAACTATGAAGAAATGTAACTGTTTTTTTTTTACTAATTCAGCAACTGTATGACCTTACTAAACCTACAACTGTATGACCTTACTAAACCTACAACTGTATGACCTTACTAAAATGACAACTGTATGACCTTAATAAACTACAACTTTATGACCTTACTAAACCTACAACTGTATGACCTTACTAAATCTACAACTTTTTGACCTTACTAAACCTACAACTGTATGACCTTACTAAAACTACAACTGTATGACCTTACTAAACCTGCAACTGTTGGACCTTACTAAACCTGCAACTGTTGGACCTTTCTAAACCTACAACTGTATGACCTTACTAAAACTACAACTGTATGACCTTACTAAACCTACAACTTTATGACCTTACTAAAACTATAACTTTATGACCTTACTAAAACTGAAACTGTTTGACCTTACTAAACCTACAACTGTATGACCTTACTAAACCTACAACTGTATGACCTTAATAAAACTACAACTGTATGACCTTACCAAACCTACAACTGTATGAACTTACTAAAACTACAACTGTACGACCTTACTAAACCTACAACTGTATGACCTTACTAAACCTTCAACTGTTTGACCTTACTAAACCTACAACTGTATGATCTTACTAAACCTACAACTGTATGACCTTACTAAACCTGCAACTGTAAGACCTTACTAAACCTACAACTGTATGACCTTACTAAACCTACAACGTTATCACCTTACTTAAACTATAACTGTATGACCTTACTAAAACTACAACTTTATGACCTTGCTAAAACTGAAACTGTTTGACCTTACAAAACCTACAACTATATGACCTTACTAAAACTACAACTGGATGACTTTACTAAACCTACAACTGTATGATCTTACTAAAACTACAACTGTATGACCTTGATAAACCTATAACTGTATGACCTTACTAAACCTACAACTGTTTGACCTTACTAAACCTACAACTGTATGACCTTACTAAACCTACAACTGTATGACCTTAGTAAAATTACAACTGTATGACCTTACTAAAACTGAAACTGTATGACCTTTATAAACCTACAACTGTATGACCTTACTAGAACTAGAACTGTATGACCTTACTAAACCTACAACTGTATAACCTTATTAAACCTACGACTGTATGACCTTACTACTAAACCTATAACTGTATGACCTTACTAAATCTACAACTATATGACCTTACTAAACCTACAATTGTATGACCTTACTAAAATTTCAACTGTATGACCTTACTAAACCTACAACTGTATGACTTGATAAAATTACAACTGTATGACCTTACTAAAACTGCAACTGTATGACCTTACTAAACCTACAACTGTTTGACCTTACTAAAACTACAACTGTATAACCTTACTAAACCTACAACTGTATGACCTTACTACTAAACCTACAACTGTATGACCTTACTGAACCTACAACTGTATGACCTTATTAAACCTACAATTGTATGACCTTACTAAACCTTCAACTGTATGACCTTACTAAACCTACAACTGTATGACCTTGCTTGCTAAAAGTACAACTGTATGACCTTACTAAACCTACAACTGTATGACATTACTAAAACTGAAACTGTATGACCTTACCAAACCTACAACTGTATGACCTTACTAAAACTACAACTGTATGACCTTACTAAACCTACAACTATATGACATTACTAAACCTACAACAGTATGACCTTATTAAAACTACAACTGTATGACCTTATTAAACCTACAACTTTATGACCTTACTAAAACTATAACTGTATAACCTTACTAAACCTACAACTGTATGACCTTACTACTAAACCTACAACTGTATGACCTTACTAAACCTACAACTGTATGACCATACTAAACCTACAACTGTATGACCTTACTAAAACTGCAACTGTATGACCTTACTAAATAACCTTACTAAACCTACAACTGTATGACCTTACTACTAAACCTACAACTGTATGACCTTACTAAACCTACAACTGTATGACTTGCTAAAATTACAACTGTATGACCTTGCTAATCCTACAACTGTATGACCTTACTAAACCTACAACTGTATGACCTTACTAAAACTGCAACTGTATGACCTTACTAAACCTACAACTGTTTGACCTTACTAAAACTACAACTGTATAACCTTACTAAACCTACAACTGTATGACCTTACTACTAAACCTAAACAACTGTATGACCTTACTAAACCTACAACTGTATGACCTTATTAAACCTACAATTGTATGACCTTACTAAAATTACAACTGTATGACCTTACTAAAACTGAAACTGTATGACCTTACCAAACCTACAACTGTATGACCTTACTAAAACTACAACTGTATGACCTTACTAAACCAACAACTGTATGATCTTATTAAACCTGCAACTCTATGACTTTACTAAACCTACAACTGTATGATCTTACGAAACCTGCAACTGTTTGACCTTACTAAACCTACAACTGTATGACCTTACTAAACGTACAACTGTATGACCTTAATAAACCTGCAACTGTTTGACCTTACTAAACTTAAAACTGTATGACCTTACTAAACCTACAACTGTATGACCTTACTACTAAACCTACAACTGTATGACCTTACTAAACCTACAACTGTATGACCTTATGAAACCTACAATTGTATGAAATTACTAAAATTACAACTGTATGACCTTACTAAAACTGAAACTGTATGACCTTACCAAACCTACAACTGTATGACCTTACTAAAACTACAACTGTATGACCTTACTAAACCAACAACTGTATGATCTTATTAAACCTGCAACTGTATGACCTTACTAAACCTACAACTGTATGATCTTACGAAACCTGCAACTGTTTGACCTTACTAAACCTACAACTGTATGACCTTACTAAACGTACAACTGTATGACCTTAATAAACCTGCAACTGTTTGACCTTACTAAACCTACAACTGTATGACCTTACTAAACCTACAACTGTAAGACCTTACAAAAAATACAACTTATGACCTTACTAAACCTACAATTTTATGACCTTACTAAAACTATAACTGTATGACCATACTAAAACTACAACTTTATGACCTTACTAAAACTGAAACTGTTTGACCTTACTAAATCTACAACTGTATGACCTTACTAAACCTACAACTGTATGACCTTACTAAACCTACAACTGTATGACCTTACTAAGGCTACAACTGTATGACCTTACTAAAACTGCAACTGTATGACCTTACTAAACCTACAACTGTATGACCTTACTAAACCTACAACTGTTTGACCTTATTAAAACTACAACTGTATGACCTTACTAAACCTACAACTGTATAACCTTACTAAACCTACAACTGTAGACCTTACTAAACCTACTACTGTATAACCTTACTAAACCTACAACTGTATGACCTTACTACTAAACCTACAACTGTATGACCTTACTAAACCTACAACTGTATGACCTTATTAAACCTACAATTGTATGACCTTACTAAAACTGAAACTGTATGACCTTACCAAACCTACAACTGTATGACCTTACTAAAATTACAACTGTATGATCTTACTAAAACTGAAACTGTATGACCTTACCAAACCTACAACTGTATGACCTTACAAAACCTACAACTGTATGACCTTACTAAACCTACAACTGTATGACCTTACTAAACCTACAACTGTATGACTTTACTAAAACTATAACTGTATAACCTTACTAAAACTACAATTGTATGACCTTGATACCTATAACTGTATAACCTTACTAAAACTGAAACTGTATGACCTTACCAAACCTACAACTGTATGACCTTACTAAACCTACAACTGTATGACCTTACTAAACCTACAACTGTATGACCTTACTAAACCTACAACTGTATGACCTTACTAAACGTACAACTGTATGACCTTAATAAACCTGCAACTGTTTGACCTTACTAAACTTAAAACTGTATGACCTTACTAAACCTACAACTGTATGACCTTACTACTAAACCTACAACTGTATGACCTTACTAAACCTACAACTGTATGACCTTATGAAACCTACAATTGTATGAAATTACTAAAATTACAACTGTATGACCTTACTAAAACTGAAACTGTATGACCTTACCAAACCTACAACTGTATGACCTTACTAAAACTACAACTGTATGACCTTACTAAACCAACAACTGTATGATCTTATTAAACCTGCAACTGTATGACCTTACTAAACCTACAACTGTATGATCTTACGAAACCTGCAACTGTTTGACCTTACTAAACCTACAACTGTATGACCTTACTAAACGTACAACTGTATGACCTTAATAAACCTGCAACTGTTTGACCTTACTAAACCTACAACTGTATGACCTTACTAAACCTACAACTGTAAGACCTTACAAAAAATACAACTTTATGACCTTACTAAACCTACAATTTTATGACCTTACTAAAACTATAACTGTATGACCATACTAAAACTACAACTTTATGACCTTACTAAAACTGAAACTGTTTGACCTTACTAAATCTACAACTGTATGACCTTACTAAACCTACAACTGTATGACCTTACTAAACCTACAACTGTATGACCTTACTAAGGCTACAACTGTATGACCTTACTAAAACTGCAACTGTATGACCTTACTAAACCTACAACTGTATGACCTTACTAACCTACAACTGTTTGACCTTATTAAAACTACAACTGTATGACCTTACTAAACCTACAACTGTATAACCTTACTAAACCTACAACTGTAGACCTTACTAAACCTACTACTGTATAACCTTACTAAACCTACAACTGTATGACCTTACTACTAAACCTACAACTGTATGACCTTACTAAACCTACAACTGTATGACCTTATTAAACCTACAATTGTATGACCTTACTAAAACTGAAACTGTATGACCTTACCAAACCTACAACTGTATGACCTTACTAAAACTACAACTGTATGACCTTACTAAACCAACAACTGTATGATCTTATTAAACCTGCAACTCTATGACTTTACTAAACCTACAACTGTATGATCTTACGAAACCTGCAACTGTTTGACCTTACTAAACCTACAACTGTATGACCTTACTAAACGTACAACTGTATGACCTTAATAAACCTGCAACTGTTTGACCTTACTAAACTTAAAACTGTATGACCTTACTAAACCTACAACTGTATGACCTTACTACTAAACCTACAACTGTATGACCTTACTAAACCTACAACTGTATGACCTTATGAAACCTACAATTGTATGAAATTACTAAAATTACAACTGTATGACCTTACTAAAACTGAACTGTATGACCTTACCAAACCTACAACTGTATGACCTTACTAAAACTACAACTGTATGACCTTACTAAACCAACAACTGTATGATCTTATTAAACCTGCAACTGTATGACCTTACTAAACCTACAACTGTATGATCTTACGAAACCTGCAACTGTTTGACCTTACTAAACCTACAACTGTATGACCTTACTAAACGTACAACTGTATGACCTTAATAAACCTGCAACTGTTTGACCTTACTAAACCTACAACTGTATGACCTTACTAAACCTACAACTGTAAGACCTTACAAAAAATACAACTTTATGACCTTACTAAACCTACAATTTTATGACCTTACTAAAACTATAACTGTATGACCATACTAAAACTACAACTTTATGACCTTACTAAAACTGAAACTGTTTGACCTTACTAAATCTACAACTGTATGACCTTACTAAACCTACAACTGTATGACCTTACTAAACCTACAACTGTATGACCTTACTAAGGCTACAACTGTATGACCTTACTAAAACTGCAACTGTATGACCTTACTAAACCTACAACTGTATGACCTTACTAAACCTACAACTGTTTGACCTTATTAAAACTACAACTGTATGACCTTACTAAACCTACAACTGTATAACCTTACTAAACCTACAACTGTAGACCTTACTAAACCTACTACTGTATAACCTTACTAAACCTACAACTGTATGACCTTACTACTAAACCTACAACTGTATGACCTTACTAAACCTACAACTGTATGACCTATTAACCTACAATTGTATGACCTTACTAAACTGAAACTGTATGACCTTACCAAACCTACAACTGTATGACCTTACTAAAATTACAACTGTATGATCTTACTAAAACTGAAACTGTATGACCTTACCAAACCTACAACTGTATGACCTTACAAAACCTACAACTGTATGACCTTACTAAACCTACAACTGTATGACCTTACTAAACCTACAACTGTATGACTTTACTAAAACTATAACTGTATAACCTTACTAAAACTACAATTGTATGACCTTGATACCTATAACTGTATAACCTTACTAAAACTGAAACTGTATGACCTTACCAAACCTACAACTGTATGACCTTACTAAACCTACAACTGTATGACCTTACTAAACCTACAACTGTATGACCTTACTAAACCTACAACTGTATGACCTTACTAAACGTACAACTGTATGACCTTAATAAACCTGCAACTGTTTGACCTTACTAAACTTAAAACTGTATGACCTTACTAAACCTACAACTGTATGACCTTACTACTAAACCTACAACTGTATGACCTTACTAAACCTACAACTGTATGACCTTATGAAACCTACAATTGTATGAAATTACTAAAATTACAACTGTATGACCTTACTAAAACTGAAACTGTATGACCTTACCAAACCTACAACTGTATGACCTTACTAAAACTACAACTGTATGACCTTACTAAACCAACAACTGTATGATCTTATTAAACCTGCAACTGTATGACCTTACTAAACCTACAACTGTATGATCTTACGAAACCTGCAACTGTTTGACCTTACTAAACCTACAACTGTATGACCTTACTAAACGTACAACTGTATGACCTTAATAAACCTGCAACTGTTTGACCTTACTAAACCTACAACTGTATGACCTTACTAAACCTACAACTGTAAGACCTTACAAAAAATACAACTTTATGACCTTACTAAACCTACAATTTTATGACCTTACTAAAACTATAACTGTATGACCATACTAAAACTACAACTTTATGACCTTACTAAAACTGAAACTGTTTGACCTTACTAAATCTACAACTGTATGACCTTACTAAACCTACAACTGTATGACCTTACTAAACCTACAACTGTATGACCTTACTAAGGCTACAACTGTATGACCTTACTAAAACTGCAACTGTATGACCTTACTAAACCTACAACTGTATGACCTTACTAAACCTACAACTGTTTGACCTTATTAAAACTACAACTGTATGACCTTACTAAACCTACAACTGTATAACCTTACTAAACCTACAACTGTAGACCTTACTAAACCTACTACTGTATAACCTTACTAAACCTACAACTGTATGACCTTACTAAACCTACAACTGTATGACCTTACTAAACCTACAACTGTATGACCTTATTAAACCTACAATTGTATGACCTTACTAAAACTGAAACTGTATGACCTTACCAAACCTACAACTGTATGACCTTACTAAAATTACAACTGTATGATCTTACTAAAACTGAAACTGTATGACCTTACCAAACCTACAACTGTATGACCTTACAAAACCTACAACTGTATGACCTTACTAAACCTACAACTGTATGACCTTACTAAACCTACAACTGTATGACTTTACTAAAACTATAACTGTATAACCTTACTAAAACTACAATTGTATGACCTTGATACCTATAACTGTATAACCTTACTAAAACTGAAACTGTATGACCTTACCAAACCTACAACTGTATGACCTTACTAAACCTACAACTGTATGACCTTACTAAACCTACAACTGTATGACCTTACTAAACCTACAACTGTATGACCTTACTAAACCTACAACTTTATGACCTTACTAAAACTATAACTGTATGACCTTACTAAAACTACAACTTTATGACCTTACTAAATCTGAAACTGTTTGACCTTACTAAACCTACAACTGTATGACCTTACTAAAATTACAACTGTATGACTTTAGTAAACCTACAACTGTATAACCTTACTAAAACTACAACTGTATGACCTTGATACCTATAACTGTATAACCTTACTAAAACTACAACTGTATGACCTTACCAAACCTACAACTGTATGACCTTACTAAAACTACAACTGTATGACCTTACTAAACCTACAACTGTATGATCTTATTAAACCTGCAACTGTATGACCTTACTAAACCTACAACTGTATGATCTTATGAAACCTGCAACTGTTTGACCTTACTAAACGTACAACTGTATGACCTTACTAAACCTACAACTGTATGACCTTATTAAACCTGCAACTGTTTGACCTTACTAAACCTACAACTGTATGACCTTACTAAACCTACAATTTTATGACCTTACTAAAACTATAACTGTATGACCTTACTAAAACTACAACTTTATGACCTTACTAAAACTGAAACTGTTTGACCTTACTAAACCTACAACTGTATGACCTTACTAAACCTACAACTGTATGACCTTACTAAAACTACAACTGTATGACCTTGCTAAAACTACAACTGTATGACCTTATTGAAACTGTATGACCTTACAAAATCTACAACTGTATGACCTTACTAAAACTACAACTGTATGACCTAACTGAACCTACAACTGTATGACCATACTAAACCCACAACTGTATGACCTTACTAAACCTAAAACTGTATGACCTTACTAAAACTACAACTGTATGACCTTACTAAACCTACAACTGTATGACCTTACTAAACCTACAACTGTATTACCTTACTAAACCTACAACTGTATGACATTACTAAAACTACATCTGTATGACTTGCTAAAACACAACTGTATGACCTTACTAAACCTACAACTGTATGACCTTACTAAACCTACAACTGTATAACCTTACTAAACCTACAACTGTATGACCTTACTAAACCTACAACTGTAAGACCTTACAAAAAATACAACTTTATGACCTTACTAAACCTACAATTTTATGACCTTACTAAAACTATAACTGTATGACCTTACTAAAACTACAACTTTATGACACTTAAACTGAAACTGTTTGACCTTACTAAACCTACAACTGTATGACCTTACTAAACCTACAACTGTATGACCTTACTAATCCTACAACTGTATGACCTTACTAAACCTACAACTGTATGACCTTACTAATCCTACAACTGTATGACCTTACTAAAACTACAACTGTATGACATTACTAAACCTACAACTGCATGACCTTACTAAAACTGAAACTGTATGTCCTTACTAAACCCACAACTGTATGACCTTACTAAACCTAAAACTGTATGACCTTACTAAAACTACAACTGTATGACCTTACTAAACCAACAACTGTATGATCTTATTAAACCTGCAACTGTATGACCTTACTAAACCTACAACTGTATGATCTTACGAAACCTGCAACTGTATGACCTTACTAAACCTACAACTGTATGATCTTATTAAACCTGCAACTGTATGACCTTACTAAACCTACAACTGTATGACCTTACTAAACCTACAACTGTATGACCTTACTTGCTAAAAGTACAACTGTATGACCTTACTAAACCTACAACTGTATGACATTACTAAAACTACAACTGTATGACTTGCTAAAACTACAACTGTATGACCTTACTAAACCTACAACGGTATGACCTTACTAAACCTACAACTGTATAACCTTACTAAACCTACAACTGTATGACCTTACTAAACCTACAACTGTAAGACCTTACAAAAAATACAACTTTATGACCTTACTAAACCTACAATTTTATGACCTTACTAAAACTATAACTGTATGACCTTACTAAAATCACAACTTTATGACCTTACTAAAACTGAAACTGTTTGACCTTACTAAACCTACAACTGTATGACCTTACGAAACCTACAACTGTATGTTCTTACTAATCCTACAACTGTATGACCTTACTAAGGCTACAACTGTATGACCTTACTAAAACTGCAACTGTAGGACCTTACTAAACCTACAACTGTATGACCTTACTAAACCTACAACTGTTTGACCTTACTAAAACTACAACTGTATGACCTTACTAAACCTACAACTGTATGACCTTACTTGCTAAAAGTACAACTGTATGACCTTACTAAACCTACAACTGTATGACATTACTAAAACTACAACTGTATGACTTGCTAAAACTACAACTGTATGACCTTACTAAACCTACAACTGTATGACCTAACTAAAACTACAACTGTATGACCTTACTAAACCTAATAATCGAGCCAGCCCAGAGAGCTTTCAATCATTGAGCCCTCAGTGTTCTCCACAGAACATTTTGCCTGCCAGGCATTATGAAGTAGCGGGTGGCATTATGAAGTAGCCGGGTGGGGGCAGTGTAATATTTTCTAATATTTAATCATTGTCTGCAATCTAAAGCACAAATTAATTGTATAATTTAACATAAATGTATTTAGTAAAAATTTGTGCATTAAAAATGGAACATTTCTAATATTAGCTCATTTTAGCTTAACCAAACATTAGCTAAAACTTTAGCCGGGTGGTCAGTAAAATCTGCCGGGTGGTGCAACCGCTAAAAAGGTCCTAGTGAGAACACTGAGGCTAAAACATATTGCAATGATTTCTATTACGTATAACCCACTGCATAGGGCTTATGTAATACAACAATGAAACAGACTGTTTTATTCAGTTTAACTGGTGGGCTTAGGGTTTAGAAGCGGATTTGAAATGGCAGATTTGTTGATAGATACCTTAGAGGGGAACTATATATTTGAAGGTGGAGTCAATTTTTGTGGTAATTGAGGGTAAGGGTTAATTGTCAGTAGGGATATTAAGGTATAATTACAGTTAAGGGTTAATTACACTGGGAAGTCCCAGTGGGTAGGGGTTAATGGTTACTTGTGCTAAAGATGTCAGAAGGTGTGTTGTGGTTAGAGGTTCAAGAGACTTAGAAGTAGAAAAAGAAAATGAATTAATGTGTTAAAGCATTTTATTATTGCGCTAGGCAATAAGCCTGCCCAGAGGGCAGTCTATGTTTAAAAAATACAAGCCCCCAAGCTAAAGTTACAAAAAATAAAAAAAGTTAAATTACAGAAAAAATAAACAAAGCTACCCAAAATAAAAAATGTAAACCTAAACTAATACCCTTATAAAAATAAAAAAATCTCCCCAAAATAAAAACACCCCGTAATCTAATACTAAATAACCAAGGGCCTTTTGTAGGGCATTGCCCTAAGTTAAACAGCTCTTTTACTTTAAATAATTACCAATTACCCCCTAACAGTAAAACCCCCAATCCACCAACCCCCCAAAATAAAAAAAATCTAACACTAAAAAAACCCTAAACTACACATTGCCCCTAAAGGGGCATTTGTATGGGTATTGCCCTTTAAAAATGCATTCAGCTCTTTTACTGCCCTTAAAAGAGCAATCAGCTATTTTTCAGCCCAAAAAACCCTAATCTAAAAAAAAAGCCACCCCAAAAAATAAAAAAAAAGCCTAAAACTAAGCCCCAAATAGGTACTCACCGTTCCTGAAGTCCGGTGGACAAGGTCTTCTTCCAGGTGGCTCAATCATATTCTATCTTCATCTGGAGTGAAGGCGGCGTAAAGCGGAGGTGCAGAGCTGGCTTCCCCAATGCGCAGATCCGGAATGACGGTGGCGATCCTCGGCCTAGTATTCGATTAATTTAGGAGGTGTTAGGTTAGGGGGCTTAGTAATTAAATTTGTTATTTGCATTGTGGGGGATTGGTGTTTAAGGGGTTAATAGGTTAATTAGGTTTATTGCGATGTGGGGGTTTGTCGGTTTAGGGGTTAATAGTTTAATTAGGTTTATTGCGATGTGGGGGTTTGTCGGTTTAGGGGTTTATAGGTTAATTAGGCTTATTGCGTTGTGGGGGGGTTGGCGGTTTAGGGGTTAATATTTTAATTATGTTATTTGCGGATTAGGGGTTAATTACTTTATTATTTTGCGATTTGGGGGTTTGCGGTTTAGGTGTTTGTTAATACTTCGTGTGGGAGGTTAGTTTTTTTTGTTATATTTCTTGCGGGCGGTTACGTGTTTTTTTCGTTATTTCATGTGGGCGGTTGCGTGTTTTTTGGGGTTTTTTTTGGCTTCGGGTTTTGCCTACACTACATCCAGGTGGGTTCCGAAAATGGCAGGGTGGTAAAAGAATTTTCGAAATCCACCGGGATGCAGCTTAGCATGCATCCAGGTGGATTCTTTTTGCTGCATGCGCAGCCAACATTCTTTTGGTTGCCTCGCGCAGCCAACATTACTTTGAGGATGCGTGCTCAACTGGCAACAGTGACGGACACGTTACTTACAAACGCAATTATAGTATAGATTAGATTGATTCCAATCTTTCTGGGGGAGTTTCCAATGTTGGAAAAAACTGGAATGGCTATTTTTTTCATTAAAGGGATAGTCTAGTCAAAATTAAACTTGATTCAGATAGAGCATGCAATTTTAAGTAACTTTCTAATGTACTCCTATTATCAATTGTTTGTTCTCTTGGTATCTTTATTTGAAAAAGAAAGAATTAAGCTTAGGAGCCAGCCCATTTTTGGTTCAGCACCTGGGTAGTGCTTGTTGATTGGTGGCTACATTTAGAAATGTGTATATATGTGTTTATATGTGTATATATGTATGAATATATATATATCCTATAATATAAAAGGCCAAGTGTGTTTGTCTGAAGCTGTCATGCGCAGTAGAGACTGAGTGAGGACAGACACACCTGGCCTTCAACAGAGTCTAGAATGACCTGGCATCTACCAGGTGTGATGGGGCATGACGGGATGGGGCTGGGCATGTCGCGGGTCAGGCGGACCGGCCGGGTGGACTGAGAGAGGTGACAGCTAAAAAGAGGGGGGATAGAGAGAGAAAGAGAGCAAAAGAGGGGGGATAGAGCGAGCAAAAGAGAGGGAGAGACAGCAAAAGAGAGGGAGAGCAACAGAAAGGGGGGAGAGAGAGAGAGAGAGCAAAAGAGGGTAGATAGAGCAAAAGAGAGTGAGAGAGACAGCAAACGAGAGGGGGGAGAAAGGGGAGAGAGAGAGCAAAAGAGAGGGGAGAGAGCAAAAAAGAGGGGAGTGAGAGACAGAGAGAGAGAGCAGAAAAGAGAGGGGGAAAGAGGGGGAGAGAGAGAGCAAAAGAGAGGGTAGAGAGTGAGAGAGCAAAAGAGTGGGGGAGAGAGAGAGAGCAAAAGAGAGGGGGAGCGTTCAAAAGAGAGGGGAGAGAGAGCTCAAAAGAGAGGGGGGGAAGAGAGGAGGAGTAAGAGAGAGAGCAAAAGAGAGGGGAGAGAGAGCAATAGAGAAGGGGGAGAGAGCATAAGAGAAGGGGAGAGAGAGAGCAAAAGAGAGGGAGAGAGAGAGCAAAATAGAGGGAGAGAGACAGCAAAAGAGAGGGGGCAAAGAGCAAAATAAAGGGGAGAGAGAGAGGAAAAAAGAGGGGGGAGAGAGAGGATAAAAGATGGGGGAGAGAGAGAGGAAAAAAGAGGGGGGAGAGAGAGGAAAAAAGAGGGGGTAGAGAGAGTGGAAAAAAGAGGGGGGAGAGAGAGAGCAAAAGAGGGTGAGAGAGAGAGCATTAGAGAGGAGGGAGAGAGAGAGCAAAAGAGAGGGGGTGAGAAAGAGCAAAAGAGTGGTGGAGAGAGAGAGCAGAAGAGAGGGAGAGAGACAGCAAAAGAGAGGGGGAGAGAGAGGAAAAGAGAGGGGGAGAGAGGGCACAAAAGAGAGGGGGGAGAGCGCAAAAGAGAGGGGGAGAGAGAGTGCAAAAGAGAGGGAGGAAAAGAGAGGGGGAGAGAGAGAGGGTGCAAAAGAGAGGGGGAGAGCGCAAAAGAGAGGGGGAGAGAGAGTGCAAAAGAGAGGGATGAAAAGAGAGGGGGAGAGAGAGAGCAAAAGAGAGAGAGGGGGAGAGAGAGAGCAGAAGAGAGGGGGAGAGAGAGAGCAAAAGAGATGGGGAGAGAGAGAGCAAAAGAGAGGGCGGGTAGAGAGAGAGAGCAAGGGGTGGAACTGCTGTATTGCAAAAAATGGCCCGTGTTCACTGGCTTTAGGACTAGTATATATATAAATAGTTAAATAGACAGGTATATACATCTATATGCACATATATATCTATACACCCATACACACACATACATATATATAGTATCCCACAAAGAGAGTACACCCCTCACATTTTTGTAAATATTTTATTATATCTTTTCATGTGACAACACTGAAGAAATTACACTTTGCTACAATGTAAAATAGTGAGTGTAGAGCCTGTGTAACAGTGTGAATTTGCTGTCCCCTCAAAATAACTCAACACACAGCCATTAATGTCTAAACCATGGGCAACAAAAGTGAGTACACCCCTAAGTGGAAATGTCCAAATTGGGCCCAAAGTGTCAATATTTTGTGTGGCCACTATTATTTTCCAGCACTGCCTTAACCCTCTTGGACATGGAGTTCACCAGAGCTTCTCAGGTTGCCACTGGAGTCCTCTTCCACTCTTCCATGATGACATCACGGAGCTGGAGGATGTTAGAGACCTTGTGCTCCCCAACCTTCTGTTGAGGATGCCCCACAGATGCTCAATAGGGTTTAGGTCTGGAGACATGCTTGGCCAGTCCATCACCTTTACCCTCAGCTTCTTTAGCAAGGCAGTGGTCGTCTTGGAGGTGTTTGGGGTCATTATCATGATGCAATACTGCCCTTCGGCCCAGTCTACGGAGGAAGGGGATCATGCTCTGCTTCAGTATGTCACAGCACATGTTGGCATTTATGGTTCCCTCAATGAACTGTAGCTCCCCAGTACCGGCAGCTCTTATGCAGGCCCAGACCATGACACTCCCACCACCACGCTTGACTGTAGGCAAGACACACTTGTCTTTATACTCCTCACCTGGTTGCCACCACACACGCTTGACACAATCTGAACCAAATAAGTTTATCTTTGTCTCATCAGACCACAGGACATGGTTCCAGTAATCCATGACCTTGGTCTCCTTGTCTTCAGCAAACTGTTTGCAGGCTTTCTTGTGCATCATCTTTAGAAGAGGCTTCCTTATGGGACAACAGCCATGCAGACCAATTTGATGCACTGTGCGGCGTATGGTCTGAGCACTAACAGACTAACCCCCCACCCCTTCCACCTCTGCAGCAATGCTGGCAGCACTCATACGTCTATTTCCCAAAGACAAGCTCTGGATATGATGCTGAGCATGTGCACTCAACTTCTTTGGTCGACCATGGGTAGGCCTGCTCTGAGTGGAACCTGTCCTGTAAAACCACTGTATGGTCTTGCCCACCGTGCTGCAGCTCAGTTTCAGGGTCTTGGCAATCTTCTTATAGCCTAGGCCATCTTTATGTAGAGCAAAATTATTATTTTTTAGATCCTCAGAGAGTTCTTTGCCATGAGGTGCCATGTTGAACTTCCAGTGACAAGTATCAGGGAGTGTGATAACACCAAATTTAACACACCTGCTCCCCATTCACACCTGAGACCTTGTAACACAAACGAGTCACATGACACCGGGGCGGGAAAATGGCTAATTGGGCCCAATTTGGACATTTCCACTTTAGTTGCCAACGGTTTAGACATTGGAAGGGACAGCAAATTTACACTGTTATACAGGCTGTACAATCACTACTTTGTACAAAAGCAGAAAAAAACCTGCTTGCAAAAAAGCAGGAAATTTAAAACCCTCAGCACTGTAACAAGTACAGCTTAATTGGTGATTAAATATAAAATATGACTTCTGTCAGATATTATACTAATGTGAACAATTAGTCTCAAAGAGAATGAATAAACGTACTTAAAAAGGATAATTTATTACAATAGTTGAAAACAACTTTTTTTTAAAAAATACGCTGATCAGCCACTCATACCTAAAAACAAAGTGTAATACCTAACAATTAAAATATGACTTTCAAAATTCATTCATAACAAATTCAATCACATAAAACAATTGATGGAGTCTGGTGTGAAAGTATTGGGAAATCTACATCAACAGCCGATTTCTTAGACGCCAAATGGAGCTGGAACGAGAATGATTCCAAATCAAAAGACAAGCAGAGAACCAAAATTAAGGTGTTCAATTTTACTTACACCGTGTTTTGTTCTCTGCAATGGTGACGATTCCCTATATGAGTTGTAGCGGAACCGGGTATGGGAGGAGACAAACTTCCTGTAGAGCTGTTGCTGGGCATTCCCACTTTTTGGCACCTAACCAATCATCAGAAAGTCTGTAGGTTTAAAAGCCCTTGTATTTCTTTTATCTGGAGCTTGACAAAGGCCCTGAACGGGCTGAAACGCATTGCTCCGCCCACTAGCCGTTACTCAGCTGTTACAGACCGGCTTCTGTTGATTTACTTCTTTTGGATTCCTGAGCGAAGTGGTTTACTCGACACCGGCACCTTGTACCAAAGAGACATACCCGGTTCCGCTACAGCTCATAGAGGGAATCGTCACCATTGCAGAGAACAAAACACGGTGTAAGTAAAATTGAACACCTTAATTTTGGTTCTCTGCTTGTCTTTTGATTTGGAATCATTCTCGTTCCAGCTCCATTTGGCGTCTAAGAAATCGGCTGTTGATGTGAATTTCCCAATACTTTCAAACCAGACTCCATCAATTGTTTTATGTGATTGAATTTGTTATGAATGAATTTTTAAAGTCATATTTTAATTGTTAGATATTACACTTTGTTTTTAGGTATGAGTGGCTGATCAGCGTTTTTTTTTAAAAAAGTGTTTTTGTTTTCACCTATTGTAATAAATTATCCTTTTTAAGTATGTTTATTCATTCTCTTTGAGGCTAATTGTTCACATTAGTATAATATCTTACAGAAGTCATATTTTATATTTAATCACCAATTTAGCTGTACTTGTTACAGCGCTGACGGTTTTAAATTTACTGCTTTTTTGTAAGCAGGTTTTTTTTCTGCTTTTGTACAATTTTTGTGGAGAGAGGGGATTCTCCATTACCCTTTGGCTTATTGGTGTCTCATTTCCCTGCGCAGGGTAACATAAAATGTTGGTACACTCACTACGTTACATTGTAGCAAAGTGTCATTTCTTCAGTGTTGTCACATGAAAAGATATAGTAAAATATTTACAAAAATGTGAGGGGTGTACTCACTTTTGTTGGATACTGTATATATATATATATATATATATATATATATATACACATACAATATTGCCCTTCCATTCAAACATCTTGTCATATTCCATATACCTTTTAACCCTTATATTTATTTTACAATATTTATATGAATAATATTTATCAGATAGTTTATATATGAGTGTAACACTTTATTTTTATGTATTTATGTTGTGTTTGGTGCACATTTTTTTAAACTCTACTCTTTGTGCTAGGTCTCCACTTGCGCTAACCTGACGCATTCAAATTTAGATTGCGCTCAAGCTAATGCATTTAATTACAACTTTGTAATATGCACAAAAGTTAGCGAAGGTTGCCTAATCAGTGAGGTGCAGCCATATTCCTCTAAGCACAGTAAGCAAGGAGTCCACATCTGGTTGCCTCTTTTTCCCTTAGGGAGACATAATACACACAGAGAAAGGGCACTCTCAGGAATGAACAACCAGTTCAATACCATTGTTAGCCTGTTCTATGACGATTTACCACCTGGGTGCAGCTTCTTTTTAGCCCAGTAATGCTTTTCACAGAGTAGAACTTTCCTGTAGTAATTCAGTCTGATACCGCCTATTAAGGTCAGTAAAGCGTCAAAATACCAGGCCATTCCTCTCTAAACAAGGAACAAGGCAACCCCAGATCCCACTTGTAATCTGGCCCACAATCAGGAGACAAAAAACACACAAATAAATGTGAATGGAAAAGTTGGAATCAAACCCAGTGGGTTTAACCCCTTGTGGGGCATGCAGAAATAGTGCGATCTCGCGATCACAGCAGAAAGAGCCCAGGCCAGCAGCGCCGTAGATCTTTAAGGGGTTCATCTCTGCAAAACATTGCAAAGTTATATCCAGAGCAGAACTGTACTACTGGGAGCAAGCTGAATGCATCATCAACGCCTCGCTACCAGTAGTGCATTGATGGGTTTGAGCATACATAAGTATGCTTTTGAACAAAGCACTCAAAGAGAAGTAAATTTGATAGAGGTAAATTGAAAATGTTCTTAAAATTTGCATGCTCTATCTGAAGCAATTTAATTTTATGTCCCTTTAAAGTCTAATTGACTGGAAATGCATTGACGCTCATGGGCATAACATAGACAGTGAGCCATTTTCTTTTTAGAAGCAGTCTGGGAAAACGTCTGGTGTGTGAGAATAACAACCTGTTTAAGCCATTTTCTAGTTACTAGCAATCAGTTGTGCAATACTAAAATGCTCTAATGCATTAGGGAATTATATTATTATGTTAAAGGTAAGGTAAAGTCAAGCGATGTACTTTACACCATCTTAAAATATATATATGGCTAGATTACGAGTTTTGCGGTAAGCTAAAAAAGCAGAGTTAACAGGTCCTAACGCTGCTTTTTTAATACCGCTGGTATTACGAGTCTTGAAGGTTTAGGGTCACCGCACACTTTTTTGGCCTTATCGCAAAACGACTTACATAAACTTCGTAAAGTCTTTTTTCTATGGGACTTCCATAGCGCCGGTATTACGGGTCTGTCCTGGGAGGCCAAAAAGTGAACGGTACATCCTACCATGTCAAGAGTCCTAATGCATTTAAAAGTCAGTAGTTAAGAGTTTTATGGTACAATGCCATAGCATAAAACTCATAACTAAAGTGCTAAAAAGTACACTAACACCCATAAACTACCTATTAACATCTAAACCGAGGCCCTCACGCATCGCAAACACTAAAATAAAATTTTTAACCCCTAATCTCCCGCTCCGGACATCGCTGCAACTATAATAAACATATTAACCCCTAAACCGCCACACTCCTGCCTTGCAAACACTAGTTAAATATTATTAACCCCTAATCTGCCATCCCTAACATCGCCGCCACCTACCTTCATTTATTAACCCCTAATCTGCCGCCCCCAACGTTGCCGCCACTATACTATATTTATTAACCCCTAAACCTAAGTCTAACCCTAACCCTAACACTCCCTTACTTAAATATAATTTAAATAAATCTAAATAAAATTACTATCATTAACTAAATGATTCCTATTTAAAACTAAAAACTTACCTATAAAATAAACCCTAAGCTAGCTACAATATAACTAATAGGAATCGTTACTGAGATTTACGCTGCTTTATTGCAGGTGTTAGACTGTTTTTCAGCCGACTCTCCTCGTTGATTCCTATGGGGAAATCATGCACGTACGACCAGCTCACCACTGACTTAAGCAGCGCTGGTATTGGAGTGAGATATGGAGCAAAATTTTGCTCTACGCTCACTATTTGTCTTTTAACGCCGAGTTTGTAAAAACCCGTAATACCAGCGCTGCAGGTAAGTGAGCAATGAGAAAAAACTGCTCGTTAGCACCGCATAGCCTCTAACGCAAAACTCGTAATCTAGCCGATAGAAATTTAGCATAACTTTAATTCATCTTTTTTTTTAATTTTTAGTAAATAGCGATAAATTTGATCATTTACTTATCCGCCGTTCCTATTGTTTCCTCCACCCGACATGTTATGCAATTTGATTGGCATGCTACCTCTATATCAGCATCCAATCATTGTTTTCCCCCCGGGGTGGTCAGCCCAAACATTGCAGCGTCACTACATTGCTATTCGCATGCGTTTAACGTGAGGAATGCAATTTCCTGAGGGTGCTCGTTCATGAGACGCGCATGCTCTCTTTCACTTACTTTCCAATTCGTCTAAGAAATTATCATATCTCAGCGATCGCCATCTAAGTATACTTCCTAACTAAGGCAAAACCTGTTGTACTGGATCTTTTAAACCATACAAATTTATTTTCATTACTAATAGTATAAACTAAATTCACGCATGCGCAGAAGAAAATTGAATGTGAACACTCATTTAGCCGACGCAGAGAGCGGGTGGGACCGCTCTCAGTACAACACGGAAGTAGCTGCTGGGTGGAGTCGGGTAGGAAACGGCACGTACATTTATAATTTATCTATAAATATAATAGAAACAAAAAAAAAGTTAACGACTGCTTTTTAATAATAATGAAGAATGTTAGTGTGTAATCTCAAACCATAAAATGTACCTTCACTTTAAGACTATTTTACATGAAACCTCATAGTATGGTACTCTTTTATTTTGTTGAAAAAAAATATTATGCTTTACTCTCTTTAATTCATCAAAATTAGCCATTTTAAATAAACAATCAAAAATATATTATTATTTTTGCCACAATCTATCTCATACGCACATAGCTACAGCCTTTTAAAATCTGGGGAATATGTTTCATCTGCAGATGCTTTGTGACATATTTCAGTTTATCATATTCATCCAACAGTAAAACTGGAGCACACCTGGTGCAGAAAAAAGTATCAAGTTAATGAAAAAGGACGCGCTCAGGTTAGAACAGCGCAATACAAATGTAATTGATTTGCATCCGGAAAGGCTTTAGTGAATAAACCTTCTGCACATCTGGTGTTATGAATCTATATGGGCAGTTTAAAGCTATGAGCTTTATAGAGGAAACCATTTGTGGCAGAATACAGCTGTACAACTCGTTCTTTTGCAAAAAAAAGTAATTTAAAGAAATAGCTGCAGCATTTTGTAATACCCACAAAGTGGCATGTATAAAATATTTGTTTTTTAAAGGAACATTAAAGTCACTGACATTGTGATATAAAATCTTCAGTTATATGTAGTAAAAATTCAGTCACCTAGATTACAAGTTTTACGTTACGGCTTGTAACGCTGAAAATATGGCATTTTCAGCGTTAAAACAGCACTACAGCTATTACAAGTGTTGTCGGTATAGCTGTATCGCACACTCTAGCCTGTAACGCAACATCAGTCCCGAACACGTCAAAATTACGTTTTTTTCATGGGCTTCCCATAGCGCCAGTATTACATGATTTTGCAGTACGGCTAAAAAGTGAGCGTTACAGCCTAAAACGACAATATCTGTAACGCCATCTAAAGTCAGTAGTTATGAGTTTTACGCTACAAAGCTGTAACATAAAACTCATAACTAAAGTGTTACAAAGTACACTAACACCCATTAACTACCTATTAACCCCTAAACCCGCATTGCAAACAATATATTAAATTTATTAACCCCTAATTTGCCACTCCGGACATGGGCAAAACACGGGAGTGTGGACGGACGAGAATTAGCAGTTAGAGCTGGACAATGAAGATCCTGATGACGAAATATGGAAGGGGGCAAGCGGGCATTTTAAACAGCCACAAGAGAAAAAAGTAAGTACTAATGCTTAGAAACGATTTAGGCTACTAAATTAGGCTATAGTGCAAAATAAGAATCATTAGCAAGTTTATAGGAATTACCTATTTGAAAATTTGGGTTGACTGTCCCTTTAACCCCTAAACCACCACCCTCCTGCATCGCAAACACTATTTAAATATTATTAACCCCCTAATCTGCTGTCCGCCCACACCGCCGCTATAATAAACCTCTTAACCCCTAAACCGCAAGCCCCCCACAACGAAATATACTAAAATAAACTTTTAACCCCTAAACCGAAAGCCACCCCACAACGAAATATACTTAAATAAACGATTAACCCCTAAACCAAAAGCCCCCCACAAGGAAATAAACTAATTAAACTAGTAAACCCTAAACGACCACCTAACTTTATATTAAAATTACAATTTCCCTATCTTAAATTAAATTAAAACTTACATGTCAAATTAAAAAAAATAATTTTAAACTAACAATTAAACTTACTACCAGTTAAATAAAACTAAAGTACCAATAACAAATCCTAACACTACTATAAAAATTACAAAAAGTATCTAATTACAGAAAATAACAACCAAATGATCAAAAATATAAAAAAATTACACCTAATAGCCCTATCAACATAAAAAAGCCCCCCCCAAAATAAAATAAAAAACCCTAGCCTACAATAAACTACCAATAGCCCTTAAAAGGGCCTTTTGTGGGGCATTGCCCCAAAGATATCAGCTCTTTTACCTGTAAAAATATACAAACACCCCCGACAGTAAAACCCACCACCCAACCAACCCCCCCCCCAAATAAAAACACTATCTAAAATAACCTAAGCTAACAATTGCCCTGAAAAGGGCATTTGTATGGGCATTGCCCTTAAATGGGCATTTAGCTCTTTTACATTGCCCAAACCCTAATCTAAAAAAAAACTTAAAAAACCGAACACTAACCCCCGAAATCCACTTACAGTTGTTGAAGTCCCGCTTGAAGGATCTTTATCCAGCTGGCGAAGTCCTCATCCAGGCGGCAAGAAGTCTTCATCCAGGCGGCCTCTTCGATCTTCATCCAACAGGAGCGGAGCAGCTCCATCCTGAAGACATCAGGCGTGGAGCATCCTCTTCATACAGTCACTGCCGTACACTGAATCTTCAATGCAAGGGACGCCATTCAAGATGGCGACCCTTGCATTCCTATTGGCTGAAAAATTTGAATCAGCCAGTAGGAATTAGGGCTGCTAAAATCCTATTGGCTATTCAAATTAGCCAATAGAATGAGAGCTGCTTAAATCCTATTGAAGAGGCGGTCTGGATGAAGACTTCACCGAGATGAAGATCGTTCAAGCGGGACTTCAAAAACTGTAAGTGGATCGTCAGGGGGTTAGTGTTAGGCTTTTTAAAGGGTTTATTGTGTGGGTTTTATTTTTTAGTTTAGAGTCTTGGCAGTAAAAGAGCTAAATGCTCTTTTAAAGGCAATGCCCATACAAATGCCCCTTTCAGGGCAATGGGTAGCTTAGGTTTTTTTAGATAGTTTTTTTTTTATTTTGTGGGTTTGGGGGTGGGGGTTTGTAATGTTAGTGGGACTTTGTAAAAAAAATTTAATAAAAGAGCTGATATCTTTAGGGCAATGCCCTACAAAAGGCCCTTTTATGGGCCATTGGTATTTTTTTCTAGATTAGGTTTTTTATTTTGGGGTGTTTTTTTATGGGTATTAGAATAGGAATAATTAATTTTTTTTTGATAATTTGTTTATTTTGTGTAATGTATATTTTTAGGGGGTGTTTTTTTTTTAGCAAAAGAGCTGTTTATCTCAGGGCAATAGTCAAAGAGAGAGAGAAACCCAATATAATGTAAGGCTGCCTTGGTCCGTAAAAAAGTGTGCAGTTACAGGCTCAGCAGAATAAACAATGCAGTACAGAATACTCCGTTATAGCAGGTAGTTGTAAACTAAACATAGGCTAACTCACTGATTCAGAGTGGATATGCGGGGGTTACTGTGATAGCTGCAGATCAACCAAGCAACCTCTCTGTAGGCGCAGCCAAATCCAGGCCAATGAAGCTCAATCAGGAACGAGGCGGAGAAACTCCTACTTCACCTCAACTTATTCCTGCTGCAAACTCTTCCGGTTAGATCGCAATTGACCCCTCCACTCACGGGAGCCGTGTAGTCCCCACCTTTTCAACTGCTGCAGCTCTCCCTGTAATGCGAGATAAAGCACACTCCTCATTGTAGTCAAGAAAATATGCACAGAAAGGAACAGTCTGTGTCCGGACAGCAAAAGTTTTAAAAAAGAAAAGTTCCAGCTGTTCCATAAAAGAAAGTCTTTATTATAATCAATTAAAAAGCGGCAAACACAGCAAACAAGAAATTGGTGTAGAGGGCACAGCGCTGTATGGCTTACGTGTTTCGGAAGTGCTCTGTAATCATAGCCTACAGCAGTGTGCCCCACACCGGTTTAAAACATAATAAAACAAGTGTGATTGGTTAGTATACATTTCACCCGCCCCCCACTTGCAACCAATTATAGACCTGAGTTTTGCCAAGCCTTCTGTTTGTCAAATGACTGCACTGACTACCCTCCGTGTGTGTAGCTGTCTCACTATATGTGATGTTCGTCAATATCAGTAATCTATGCGCAAAAAAGAGTCCATTACAATATAATGAAAAAGATAAAGGTATTCAATCCTATTATTTTCAATATCAATATAGGTGCCTTGGATAATGGCTTTAAATGACCCCATTACGTACTGAAATACCAATGTTAATAAGATATTGGGTAAATATATATCAGACTCGGTTCAGAGGTCTCTGCTCTGGAACGCTTAATGTTTCAAGTATTCATGGGCCCGCTAGACACTATGTTAGGGTTATAAAACCCAAACAACAGAAAATACATAGTAACCTAAATGCAAAAATAAAAATATGAAAATATATAAATATATATTACACAACGTAAACTGAAATGACCTGAAGAGATAAATACATTAATGCATTAAATTTGATTTGACATTTTATTATGTTTTAAACCGGTGTGGGGCACACTGCTGTAGGCTATGATTACGGAGCACTTCCGAAACACGTAAGCCATACAGCGCTGTGCCCTCTACACCAATTTCTTGTTTGCTGTGTTTGCCGCTTTTTAATTGATTATAATAAAGACTTTCTTTTATGGAACAGCTGGAACTTTTCTTTTTTAAATCTATCTCAGGGCAATGCCCTACAAAAGGCCCACAGCTATTACAAGTGTTGTCGGTATAGCTGTACCGCACACTCTAGCCTGTAACGCAACATCAGTACCGAACACATCAAAATTACGTTTTTTCATGGGATTCCCATAGCGCCAGTATTACGAGTCTTGTGGTACAGCTAAAAAGCGAGCATTACAGCCTAAAACGACAATATCTGTAATGCCATCTAAAGTCAGTAGTTATGAGTTCTATGCTACAAAGCTGTAACATAAAACTCATAACTAAAGTGTTACAAAGTACACTAACACCCAATAACTACCTATTAACCCCTAAACCGAGGCCCTCCCGCATTGCAAACAATATATTACATTTATTAACCCCTAATTTGCCACTCCGGACATGCGCAAAACACGGGAGTGTGGACGGACGAGAATTAGCAGTTAGAGCTGGACAATGAAGATCCTGATGACGAAATATGGGAGGGGGCAGGCGGGCATTTTAAACAGCCACAAGAGAAAAAAGTAAGTACTAATGCTTAGAAACGATTTAGGCTACTAAATTAGGCTATAGTGCAAAATAAGAATCATTAGCAAGTTTATAGGAATTACCTATTTGAAAATTTGGGTTGACTGTCCCTTTAACCCCTAAACCACCGCCCTCCCGCATTGCAAACACTATTTAAATATTGTTAACACCTAATTTGCTGTCCGCCCACAACGCCGCTATAATAAACCTCTTAACCCCTAAACCGCAAGCCCCCCACAATGAAATATACTAAAATAAACTATTAACCCCTAAACCAAAAGTCACCCCACAACGAAATATACTTAAATAAACTATTAACCCCTAAACCGAAAGCCCCCCCACAAGGAAATAAACTAATTTAAACTAGTAACCCCTAAACCCTAAACGACCACCTAACTTTATATTAAAATTACAATTTCCCTATCTTAAATTAAATTAAAACTTACCTGTCAAATTAAAAAAAAAAATGTTTAAACTAACAATTAAACTATTATAATTATTAAACTACAATTAAACTAACTACCAGTTAAATAAAACTAAACTACCAATAAAAAATCCTAACACTACGCCCTTAAAAGGGCCTTTTGTGGGGCATTGCCCCAAAGATATCAGCTCTTTTACCTGTAAAAATATACAAACACCCCCGACAGTAAAACCACCACCCAACCAACCCCCCCAAATAAAAACACTATCTAAAATAACCTAAGCTAACCATTGCCCTGAAAAGGGCATTTGTATGGGCATTGCCCTTAAACAGGCATTTAGCTCTTTTACATTGCCCAAACCCTAATCTAAAAAAAAAACCTTAAAAAACCTTACACTAACCCCCGACGATCCACTTACAGTTGTTGAAGTCCCGCTTGAAGGATCTTCATCCAGCTGGCGAAGTCATCATCAATGCGGCAAGTAGTCTTCATCCAGGCGGCCTCTTCTATCTTCATCCAGCCGGCGAAGTCCTCATCCAGGCGGCAAGAAGTCTTCATCCAGACGGCCTCTTTGATCTTCATTCAGCCGGCGCGGAGCGGGTCCATCCTGAAGACATCAGGCGCGGAGCATCCTCTTCATACGGTCACTGCCGTACACTGAATCTTCAATGCAAGGGACGCCATTCAAGATGGCGACCCTTGCATTCCTATTGGCTGAAAAATTTGAATCAGCCAATAGGAATTAGGGCTGCTAAAATCCTATTGGCTATTCAAATTAGCCAATAGGATTTAAGCAGCTCTAATTCTATTGGCTAATTTGAATTAGCCAATAGAATGAGAGCTGCTTAAATCCTATTGAAGAGGCGGTCTGGACGAATACTTCACTGGGATGAAGATCGTTCAAGCGGGACTTCAAAAACTGTAAAGTGGATCGTCAGGGGGTTAGTGTTAGGCTTTTTAAAGGGTTTATTGTGTGGGTTTTATTTTTTAGTTTAGAGTCTGGGCAGTAAAAGAGCTAAATTCCCTTTTAAAGGCAATGCCCATACAAATGCCCCTTTCAGGGCAATGGGTAGCTTAGGTTTTTTTAGATAGTTTTTATTTTATTTTGTGGGTTTGGGGTGGGGGTTTGTAATGTTAGTGGGACTTTGTAAATTTTTTAATAAAAGAGCTGATATATTTAGGGCAATGCCCTACAAAATGCCCTTTTAAGGGCCATTGGTATTTTATTCTAGATTATTTTTTTTTATTTTGGGGTGTTTTTTTTATGGGTATTAGAATAGGAATAATTTTTTTTTTATAATTTGTTTGTTATTTTGTGTAATGTATATTTTTAGGGGGTTGTTTTTTTTTAGCAAAAGAGCTGTTTATCTCAGGGCAATGCCCTACAAAAGGCCCTTTTAAGGGCCCCTTGTAGTTTGGGGGGTGGGTTTTGTATAGTGCTAGGGGGTGTTTATATTCTTTTTGGAGCAAAAGAGCTGTTTATCTCAGGGCAATGTCCTACAAAATGCCATTTTAAGGGCCCCTGGTAGTTTGGGGGGTGGGGGTTTGTATAGTGTTAGGGGGTGTTTGTATTTTTTTTGGAGCAAAAGAGTTGTTTATCTCAGAGCAATGCCCTACAAAAGGCCCTTTTAAGGGCCCCTGGTAGTTTGGGGGGTGGGGGTTTGTATAGTGTTAGGGGGTGTTTGTATTCTTTTTGGAGCAAAAGAGCTGTTTATCTCAGGGCAATGCCAAACAGAAGGCCATTTTAAGGGCCCCCAAAAGGCCCTTTAAAGGGCCCTTGGTAGTTTATTCTAGAGTAGGGTTTTTTATTTTGGGGTGTTTTTTTAAGGGTATTAGAATAGGATTAATCTTTATTTTTTGGATAATTTTGTTTGTTTGTTTTTGTAATGATAGTTTTTTTATTTTTTGTAATGCTAGTTTTTTATTTTTTGTAATGGTAGTTTTTTTATTTTTAGTAATGGTAGTTTTTTATTTTTTGTAATGGTAGTTTTTTTATTTTTTGTAATGTTAGGTTTTAATATAAGGCAGGTTAGGTTTTATTTGACAAGTAAGTTTGTATTTATTTTAACTAGGTAGTTAGTCAATAGTTAATAACTATTTACTAACTAGTCTACCAAGTTAAAATAAATACAAACTTACCTGTGAACTAAAAATAAAACCTAAGCTAGATACAATGTAACTATTAGTTATATTGTAGCTAGCTTAGGTTTTATTTCACAGGTAAGTATGTATTTAGTTTTAAATAGGTATTATTTAGTTAATAATTGTAAATTTAATTTAGATCTAATTTAATCATGTTAAAGTTAGAGGGGTTAGGTTTAGGGTTAGGTTTAGGGGTTAATATAGTTTAATTTAGCTTGTTGCGATGTGGGGGGGGGGGCTGGCGGTTTAGGGGTTAATAGGTTTATTTAGTTAATAATTGTAAATTTAATTTAGCAATATTTTTATTATGTTAAAGTTAGGGGGTGTTAGGGTTACGTTAGCGTTAGGGTTAGGATTAGGGTTACGTTAGCGTTAGGTTTAGGGGTTAATATAGTTTAATTTAGCTTGTTGCGATGTGGGGGGTTAGTGGTTTAGAGGTTAATAAATGTAGTATAGTGGCGGCGATATCGGGAGCGGCAGATTAGGGGTTAATAATTATATTTACGTTTAATAACTGTAGGCAGGCGTCAGCGATGTTGGGGGCAGCAGATTAGGGCTGTTTAGACGTAGGGTTTATGTTAGGGTGTTAAGTTTAAACTGTATTTTTATTTCCCCATAGACATAAATAGGGCTGCATTACGGAACTTTTGTTTCCGCGATCGCAGGTGTTAGTTGTTTTTTTTGCCGGCTCTCCCCATTGATGTCTATGGAGAAATCGTGCACGAGCACGTCTCACCAGCGCACTGATTGTGTGCGCTATGGAGCTCAGCGCAACCATATCGCACGCAAAAGGCGTATGTTTGAAACTTGTAATGGCAGCGCTATAGGAAATTAAATAGCGTAACTTTTGTTGCGTTCGTTAATTTCTCTATAGCGCTCAAAACTCGTAATCTAGGTGAGTATTATTTATTTATCTTTTGTGTCCTCTTTCTTGTAATTTTGTTCTGAAAATTGTGGACTTTCAAACAATGTTAAAAGTGGAAATGCAGACTGTTGACTTAGCATAGCTGTATTTCACGCTTTCATTGGTTGCACACTCATATGACTTTATAATTGTGCCTGATTGGTCTTAGCATAGAAGAAAACCAAGGTTATGTTGCCTTAAAGGGACAGTCAAGTCCAAAAAAAACTTTCATGATTGAAATAGGGCATGTAATTTTTTTTTTTTTTTAAATATTTATTTAAATCCAGCAGAGTGTACAGACAAAATGAATACAACCTCTTTGTGCCACGCAGGGTCAGGTAGCTATTGCAGAAATCCTCAAAAAAAAACAGTTTTAAAGCACCAATTTCATTATCCTTTTAACAAATTAATGGTCCCCTCGATGGAGAGTTTGTACACTTGACTGGGGTTTTTCTTATTTTATTTACATTAAAAGGAAAGAAAAAAAAGAGAAAGAGAAAAAAAAAAAAAAAAAAAAAAAAGGAGAGTAGAAATATGACAAACAAAGAAGAGAAAAGAGAGAAAAAAAAGAAGAAAAAAAAGGGGGGGGAAGAGGGGAGATAAGGAAGGGGTGAAAAAAGAGAGAAAGAGATAGAAAGGGGAACCGCCCGTTTCAGACTACACTCAGAACTCTACCAAGCGCCCAGGAGCACTAATTCCGTGTTCCTGAAAGGAAAAATAAGGTCATGCATTTCTATATCTGGTAGTGACTTAATGAAGGCTGACCATTTACTAAAGAATCATCTAATGTCTAAGTCATTATCTAAGTTAGTGTCCCTTTGATCCAAGAGGCATTGTTTTTTCAGACAGTTCTTTATCTCTGGAATAGGTGGTATTACACTCGACTTCCATTTTTTAAAGATAAGATATCTCGTTGCCAGAATAGATAGGAATATTAGTTTATCCTTTGGGTTATGATCCCCAGGACCAAAGACAATTAGTGACTGTGTAAGACCCAGATAGGAGATCCTAAGGGTTTTGTTAATCCAAAACTCGAGTTTATACCAGAGGTGTCTTATCCTAGGGCAGCTCCAAATCATATGTGTTATATCCGCTGCAGGGAGTGAACATTTTGGACATTTGTTGAAACTAGCATGGTGGATTTTGTCGCCTTTTTTGGGGGTGAAGTATGCGTTGTGGAGAAGTTTGATGTGCATCTCACGCCATGTGGCTGAGAGAGAGACCTGTGCCACTTTGCAAATTGAGTTTTGGATGGTTTTTGTATCAATACTCGATTGTGGTAGTAGCTGATTCCAAAAAGCAGTAATTTTCTCTAGCTCTACTTCACCTTTCCCTGATTTGATTAACTGGTAACATGGGGAGATAGATCTGATGCCGTTTTTAAACAGGGTAATCCAGCCTTCCAATTTGCCCAAGTTCCAGCTCCAACCTGTTGCATTCATTAGTTCAAGTAGGAGGTGTCTGACTTGTAGGAATGCAAAGAATTCCTTGTTGTTAATGTGAAACTCTGCTTTTAAATCGTCAAAGGATTTAACAATATTTCTCTCTGAGTCCCAGAGTTGGATCACCCTGCTCAGCCCCAAGTCCTGCCATTTCTTGAATATTCCTGAACTAACTCCTGCGGGAAATTTCGGATTTCCCTGTATTGGGAGATATTGAGAGAATTTTGGTGGAGAATGGGCCAGCGCTAGCAACTGATACGGGCTACACATCTTCTCCTCTAAAGATTGATTTGTAACATAATTACTCTGGGATATCCAATCGGCTACCACGCGGGCTAGAAAGGCATAGTTGTAGAATCGAATATCCGGTAGTGCGAGGCCACCGCTCTCTTTTGGTAAAGAAAGTTTGTTTAAGGATATCCTCGGTCTTTTTCCCTGCCAGAGAAATTTGCTAAGTGAACTGTTTAGACAACGAATATCTTTCTCCAGGAGAATTAGTGGAATGTTCTGTAGAACATAAAGGAGTTTCGGGAGCAGGATCATTTTAAATAAAGCGATCCGTCCAGATAGAGATAGTGGGAGGGATTGCCAATTTTTAAGTTTCTCCCTAATCATCACGAAGATTGGAGAGAAATTGAGGTTGTACATATCCCCCGGAGATGAGGGGATTAGGATTCCAAGATATTTAAGGGATATTTTAGACACGGTGAAGGGAATATCACGAGGGGAATCTTTGTTTTGTCTCAGCCATAATAGTTCCGATTTTGCTTTATTAATCTTATAGCCCGAGAAAGACCCGAATTGTGTAGTAATGTTTAATAATTTGGGGATGCTGGTTTTAGTATCTGAAAGGTATAGCAAAAGATCATCCGCATATAAAGCTATTTTTATAACTTGTTTCCCCACCTTAATGCCTGCAAGTTGTTGCCTGACCATATTTGCTAGTGGTTCAATTGAGATGTCGAAGAGCAGGGGGGACAGGGGGCACCCCTGACGCGTTCCCCTTGCGAGAGTTATCTGTGCAGAGACTATAGAATTGATAATCAGGGTAGTGTGTGGTTCTTTTTAGAGATTCCTAATGAATTCAAGAAATTTGCCTTTGAAACCAAAGTTTGCCAAGGATGTAAAGAGATGATCAAAATGTATCGAATCGAATGCTTTCTCTACGTTGATCGAAACAATAGCCAATCTGCTATCGCTTCTGGATTGTCAATAAGATTGCCATCCCTTTGAATACTTTCAATAAGTGATGTTTTCCTTTCCCTTTTCACCAGGTTTGCCAGTAATTTGCCAGATTTGTTACCGAATCTATAGATTCTGGCTTGGAGTCTAAGGTCCCTCTGGCTTTCCTGGAAGATTGCAAATGCGTCTTTGGTATTTTTGGCCTGGATGTATTTTGCCCAGTTTCTGGGTGATTTTTCAAGTAGATATGAGTTGTATGAGTTGATTACTGAGCTGGTGATTTCTTTCTCCCTTTGTCGTATTTTCCTAACTCTTTCTGCGCTGAAAGCTATGATTTCACCCCTGAGGACTGCCTTTGCAGCCTCCCAAAACACCAGTGGCGAGCCTATGTGACCCTGGTTGTGGTCAAGATAATCCAAAAATTTAAGTTTAAGCCAATTCTTAAACTTCAAATCGTTCGCAAGAAAGGAGGGAAATATGAAACGTGTTGGTCCCTTTTTGTAGCAGCTAGTCTGAACCTCAAGCGAGATGGGACCGTGGTCCGATAGAAAGATAGGAGATAGGCCTGCTTTTACTTCTGACAAGCTTATTCTGTTGCTGATAAGAAAAAAATCAATTCTGGACATCGTTTTGTGCGCTTTAGACAGACAGGTGAAATCTCTGACATCAGGGTTTTGAAGCCTCCAGATGTCTCTTATTGCTAGGTTATGCATGATAGATTTTATTAGTTTAGCTTCTAAGTTATCTCGTTTTTGTTTAGGCGACTTACTAGAAATTCTAAGTCTATCTAATGGACACTGTGGAGACATATTGAAGTCGCCTCCTAGTATTAAGTGTCGCTCCTGGACAGAAAGAATTTTAGCCTGGATCCCGTGCCAGAAGCTGGGGTCTAATTTATTAGGGGCATAAACATTACACAGGGTGTAGATTGTTTTATGGATTTTAGCTTTAATTATTACATATCTCCCATCGGGGTCTATATCACTGTGGGTCACCGCTTGGCCAATTTTTTTCCCAATCAGGATTGCCACCCCTCTCTTCCTCCCCTCACCAGGGGAAAAGAAAATTTCTTTCACCCAGGCTGATTTGAGTTTCTGGGATTCCTCTGCTGTCAGGTGTGTTTCCTGCAAGAATGCTATATCGGCCCCTGATTTCCTTAGATATGTTAAGATGGCCTTTCTTTTAATCGGGGTGGAGATCCCACCCACGTTCCATGAGATTAGTTTAAAATTTGCCATAGATGTTTAACTAGATGTGTCTACGATCAGCCTGAGTGTAACTGGCGCAGGTGGGGGGGGGGGGGAAAGGATAGGAAAGAAAAAAAAAAGGAAGCCAGTATATACAAATAAACAGATGAACACACAACAATAGCATCCACAGCTAACTTTTGAGTGAAGAAAAGAGAGGAAAAAAAAAGGAAAGAAAGCACCTGGGGGGCTTAAAACCCCATCTATCATATTTTCCTGGAGCAACATAATCCTACTCATACTAGAGAGAAAAAAATAAAAAGACAAAAAAAAAGAAGAAAAGAGGGGGAAGAACTGTAGAACATCAGAAGACTAAACCTATTTTTAACCTGGTGGATATGTGCCTGTAGAGTTAGAATCTTTTAGATGTTGTTCAACTTCTTGGAGAGTATTAAAGATGTAAACATTCTCAGCTTCTTTAATTTTAAGTTTTGCAGGATGGATAATAGTGGCTTGGTAGCCCTGTTGGATTAATTTTGTACACATAGGAGCTAGCACCCTCCTTTTGGATGATGTCTCAGCTGAAAAATCTTGAAAAAGAAGAATTTTCGATTCTCCAATGGTAATAGGCTGATTTTTACGATAGAATTGCATCAGGGTAACCTTATCTTGAAAATTAAGAAGTTTTGCAATTACTGGTCGGGGTCTGTGGTTACCTTTGTTATCCAACCAGGGCCTACCAAGCCTATGTGCCCTCTCCACTACTATCGGGGGGTAGTTAGGTGGGATCTTAAGAAGCTGAGGTAGGCGCTCAGAAATAAAGGAGTTTAAGTCCTCATAACTATTGTCCTCAGGGATCTCTATAAGGCGAATATTATTTCTGCGGGCGCGATTCTCCATATCTTCAAGTTTAGCCTGAATTGCAATTAAAGAGTGTTTGGTAGAATCTAGATTAGTATTGTGTAGCGTGGTAAGATCTTCAAGATCTGACACTCTCTGCTCAATTTCATTGATTCTGCCTGCAAACTGTCTGATTTCCTGGGATAAAAGGGTAATGTCTTGCCTGATCTCTAATTTTAATGCGTCAAAATTAGGAGCTAATGCTTCCGCTATTTTAGTGACCAAGATTTGCATGTCGGATATGTCAGTTAGGGAAGGTACAGTGGCAAGTGGTTCCTGTTCTTACCTCTCCTATCTCTATGCCTTGCAGCCATGGCTGGCGAGGGAGTCTTGGCGTGAGAGTGAAGAAATTTATCCATGTGACACTTCAACGAAGAGGAGGGGGGAGACGTATTAGAAAGAATTATCCAAGTGCAAAAAATAGGGAAGAAAGTGAGGAAAGGGAGTGAGGGAGACTGTGAATGGGTGTGAGAAGGGTACGTGCTCTTTTTTTTTTTTTTTTTTTTTTTTTTAGGCCTGGTTTCCCAGTTCAATTAGAAAACATAAGTGAGAGCAGACAAAGAGAAGAATATAATCCAGGGACCAGGATGTGATTTTAAGACTCGCTCGTCAGGGCTTACGTGTGTGAGAGATGCAAGTAGGGAGAACCGCTAGTTCTAAGCAGAATCACTCCTCTTGAATGTTGCCTATTATTTTTAGTCTATTGACTGCGCAGGTGACCCTAGACCTGAAGTAATCTTACTGAAGAGTATCAGAGTCTATGTATTTTTGTATCTAGACTTATCTTTCAAAGTAATCAGATTATGGCTAGGAAGACGCTAGTTATGAACTAGGCAGGACTTTGTATAACAAAATTTACAATATAAACCGTCTTTAAAAGAAAGTTCTAGATTTTAACAATACAGTAGTTTTGTGCTGCTAATAAGTTGCAACAAGTTACCCTCCTGGAGTGTGAAAGATTCTAGTTAAACACTGTTGCTTTAAATTTCCAAAAGTGTCCCAGAAAAAAAACAAACAAAGAGGGCAAATAACCAAACCAGGGTTGTGGAAATTCTCTTTTAGGCTTAACAGCAGAGGAGCGTTAATTTCAGAGAACCTTGGTGCCTATAAAACAGGGGCAACAGAATAATTTATTTTAGTCAGAGGTGTCTGTATTCTGTGGGTGATTAAATTCCTCAATACAGAGGTAGTTACTCTTGAGACTAATATTTAGCATTGAGGGGACACTAGGTTCAAAGAATGAGTTTAAAAAAACCTAATGAAGATTAGTTGTATACTATCACATTAAGTTCTTAGGGTGTCCAGAGACAAATATCAGAAAGGGAGAACTCAGGTTGTTTCAATTGAGACTTCTCCACAGTATCTCATTCACTCCCTCTCTTGCTACCCGGGGAGAGAGAAAGAAGTTAATTAACCCTGAGGGGGAAAGCACAGCATTAGGTTAAACAAACAAAAAACAAAAAAAACAATAAAAAAAAAATATATAAGTTTTAGCAGTACAACAGTTATGCACTACCCAAAAATTGCAACAAATTAACTTCCTACAGTATAGGCAATTCTAAGTATATAGTGTTACTTTAAATCTAAGATGTAACTTAGATAGTGACAATTAAACCTCCTAAAGGAGATGAAACTTAGAAGAAAGATCTTGTAATATAAAACGTTCAGGTAAATTCAGGTAGGAAGGAAACTTTCTCCAGGGGATACTATGTTCAAAAGCTGTAAGCACAGAGGTACTTCAACCAGGTTGGAGGGAATGAAGAGTTTAGGGAGCGAAAAGTATAATCAAATAGTTATGATGATTTCATCCCTTGATGTTTCGTTGTAATTTTAAAGATTTGATCCTGTGTGTTTCTCTTCTCTTTGCCCACTCTTCTTCTCCTTCCTCACAATCAACCCCCGTTTCTTCCTTATAGACCAGAGGTCATTTCTCAGTTATTCCCCCTACTCCTCCTGCACCACTCTGCCCCGGTATCTATGTTGTAGACTCCAGAAAAGTCAGGGTGTAACACTTGAGGAGTGAAAACCTAATCACGTATTGTTAATAAATGTTATATTATATTAGTGCAGGAGTATTCTGTTTAAAGGTTGTACCTAAGGCAGGAGAGAAATAAAAAAAAAAAGTACCAGTGTAATAAAGTCTCCTAAGAATACACCATTAAGCCTCTGGATCCGGTATTAACCCCTCTCCTCCAACAGACAAGCCAATATCAAACAAGGTCCTGCACGGCTCACCTTTCACCAACTGCTTCTCACTCACCGACAGGAGGTATACGCTGAGGCCCACAGGAACAGGGATCCGTGCAATGCAGCTGGCTTTCGCCAGCCCTTCTCCACCTCAGGACAGGCTCGACTTGGCCTTCTACGCCCCTCCTCCTCTCGCGCAGCACCAGTGGGAGAGGAGAGAGGGGCACCGGCTTCAGATCCGGATACGGCAGACCGGGCTGGGGAATAGTCTCTCGGCAACACGCCAAGCAGCGCTCTGCTCGGCGCTCACCCCCTCTCTCGCAGCACCGGTGGGAGAGGGGGGAACCAGCCACAGGGGAGTAAGCCCGGCCCGCGGCAGAAGGAGGACGAAATTCCGGCAGGTGGGTCAGATGATATCTCGCCTCCGAGCAAGACAGTCCTTGACAGGAGTATGGCGGTCGGTACAGATTCGGTAAATCACAGAAGGCACCTGAAGCCGGGACCGGTGAATCTTGGTGTGGGAGGAGGGAGAGGGGGAAAAAAAGAAGCTACATGATATTTATTGCAGTTTCCTTACGTATTGTAGGTCCGGCTTATTGTAGGGGGTGAGAGAGTACAGGATGGAGTAGGGAAGGAGACAGCCTCAGGAAGTTTAAAAAGATGAGTTAGATTCAGTACAACTTCCTTATGAAAAATACACGGACTAAACCCGGTAGCAAGGTCCAGACCAACAGGGCTTTGTAGAAAAGAAAGAAAACAGTGCGATGGAGAGGCACTGTTAGGTTCCAGTAACGATGTAACTGACTATCCAGGTAGCAGCCCCATTTCTTGGGGTAAGGCGCGAAAGGGATACCGCCAGCAGCTAATGGGACGGAGAAGAGAGCTCAGCAGCTGTTACTTGCTCCTCCTCCACCGGAACCTCAGCAAGCTAGGGCATGTAATTTTAAACAACTTTCGAATTTACTTTTATCACCAATTTTGCTTTGTTCTCTTGGTATTCTTAGTTGAAAGCTAAACCTAGGAGGTTCATATGCTAATTTCTTAGACCTTGAAGGCCGCATCTAATCTGAATGCATTTTGACCACTAGAGGGCGTTAGTTCATGTGTTTCATATAGTGACATTGAGCTTGTGCACATGAATTTACCAAGGAGTGAGCACTGATTGACTAAAATGCAAGTCTGTCAAAAGAACTGAAATAAGTGGGCAGTCTGCAGAGGCTTAGATACAAGGAAATTACAGAGGTAAAATGTGTATTATTATAACTGTGTTGGTTATGCAAAACTGGGGAATAGGTAATTAAGGGATTATCTATCTTTTAAAACAACAACAATTCTGGTGTTGACTGTCCCTTTAACCATTGATTTATGCACACTAAAACGTTACACTTATTTTTTCAATATATAAAAACTAATACAATTTTAGAAAAATAAATCTGCCTATTATTCCCAGGCTAATCTTTGCTTTGAATACATCATTGTGTCTAGCACTTATTTAGTTCTTAATATCTTAATATTAAAAATAAATAATTATGCATTTACACGCTTAACTTAAAGTGATAGTAAATTTTACATTATGTTAATTTACCATTACATTATTATTATGTGAATTTGCTCATAAATGCACTGTGTATTTTTTTTTAATTTTGCGTTATATTGATGTAAAATTATTTTTACTATTTTCCTGCTTTTACTTTTCTTTTCCCTCCTCCCCACATTTCTTTTTTCTGTAGTATAGTGGTGTATACAGCGGACCCACCCGCTCTATAAGTAATTGACAGTGTGCACTCTACTGTACTCCGACTGCAACATTTCCGTGTTAGCAGTACAGCAATAGAAGTAAACATTGAATCGGAACTCTGTTTATTTGTATTTCTGTTACATAAAGGGGACTTCCCAGTGCATGCAAAGTTTCTCTGCTAATCAAAACCGATGACGCAAAATCGTGCCAGCCTAGTACAAATAAGGAAGCCTTCACATAGAAAACAGAGAGTCGTATGGCTAAGCTGTTGATTGGGTGACAATAAGACATGTCACCAGAAGAAAAAAACTACAAGGGGGGAGGGCAGCCTTTGAGGACCTATAAACCCTATTGTTGTACAACAACAAAAACATTTATAAGCCTCTATATATATATATATATATATATATATATATATATATATATAAAATATGTATTGCCAATTTAAATGCCATTATATTAGATTATACTAAGAAACTGTGCTAAATGTACAATCACTTTAAAAAAAATTATGATAAATGGCTGGGTCACATTAGGTGCATTTTTAATAACAGATGGTGCAGGACACTTTAGTTGCATTATGGATAACACATGAGGCTGTTATTAGCACTAGACCATGAATTATCAAAATGCATCAGTTGATATCATATTTAAAAAAAAAAACATAATTTACGCTTACCTGATAATTTGTTTTCTTTCATTATGGTTAGAGTCCACAAATCATCACATGTTGATATATTTCCTGACCAACAGGTGGAGGCAAAACAGCTCTACATTGCAGAGCTTTGCTCCGCCCCATTTCTCATCACTTTCTCTTTGATAGATATGGCAAAGCAGAGAAGGAAAGTCAGAAGACCAAAGGGCAAATAAAATGTAAAACAGTGATATTATCCAACATTTGAAAAAAGTTTCCGGGGACACTTTGCATAAGAGCCTCCCCAAGTATGGTTTGCATAGCTCCACCTACTCTAATCCGCCCCTAAACAAGCACAAAAATACTAGTAGTATACGTTAGCCATACTAATAGCTTAAATGGATAGTAAAGTCTAAATTAACAGATATTAGTCTATCGCTTGTGCGATTACATTTTTACTTTTAACTTATAATATGAGCACAAGAATAGGAGCGCTCTTGATTTAACTTAAACGCTCAATAGTGCTAATATTTTTGCACTTCACTTGTAATATAGCCCATTATTATTACAATTATTATTATTAATAAACTTAATACAGACTAAGTTGATCAAGAGACAAACATAAAAGCAGGCACAAGAAGCAAAAAAATGGGACTGTCCTGGAAAAAACAGGACAGTTGCAACTATGAACAGTACCTACTAAAAAAAGAAGATAATAATAAATGGACAGGGTTGTGGACTCTCACCATTATGAAAAAAATTAAAGTGGTTGTTCCTGAACTACAAAATAATGCAAAATTACAGTTTTAAATTCTTTGAAACATTCATTTTGTATGCATATTATTTCAACAATATATTTTATCTATGTATTTATCTATCATACAACCAACACTAACCTTTCCTAACTCCATTGCTTTCCCTTAGAACCTCTTAGAATGTAAGCCTATGGGCCCAGCTGTTTGCAGATCGCTTCATAAGAGCCGACTACAACAGTGCAACTCTCGGCAGGGCACTCTACCCATTTGATCCCTATAAATGTTATCCTGTATACCAAGTATGTTCATATCGCTGCGGAATCTGTTGGCGCTCTACAAATACCTGTTAATAAAAATAATAATAATAATCATACATACAGGGCTTGAAATCTCCACTCTAGTCCTGGGCAAAAAAGAAATAGCAGGGAACAAAAAATTTGCCTCTTTGCTATTTATTATTATTATTATTATTATTATTATTATCAGTTATTTATAGAGAGCCAACAGATTCTGCTATCTTTAATTCCCTTTTAACCCCTGACTAGTAAAATAAAGTGATACATTTCAACCCCTATATATTTATAAAACAGCAATCCACAACACCAAATTGTAGTCAAAAAACCTTAGAAATGTATTGAGGTGCAAACAAATGCAACTTTTCGGGAGCCATTCCCTTAATCATACATAGAGGTATCAGGTGTGTACACAGCCCTTTTAAGATAAAAAAATCTTAACCCTTCACATGCTGTTGATTACTTGCTGCAACATAGCACCACCTAGTGCTGAACATAATATACCACATCATATATAAATGTATTACCTAACATATATCAAATGTTAACATCTTTATTATACCTTATATACAAAACCTATTACTATATCTAAAAACAATACTTACACTGAGCAGATACCTTAAATATTAAATCATCCAAAAATGGAAAAAACTCACAGAAACACTGCATAATCCAGTTCCCTATTTAAACCTATAGGGGCCATAGCATTAAGTGTATGAATCCAAAAGGATTCTTTTTGTTTCAACAACTGTTCCCTGTTACCCCCTCTATGTAGCCTACCTACACTGTCAATTACTTGCCACCTAAGTTGGCTGATACTATGACCAGCCTCCACAAAGTGACAAGAAACAGGGGCTTTTAAATCCCCACATCGAATATTAGACCTGTGTTGACTCATCCTATCTCTTACCTTTCTGATCGTTTCCCCTAAATAAATCTTGGAACAGGGGCATTTTATTAGGTAAATGACATGTTCCCTAATTCTGAATTTTTTACCTGTATATTTTTGTGGGTATTAAAAAGGAAGGCGAAAAGTTGAGGAGATTCTGCGTGTGTAGCTGTTATTTTTAGAAATAAACATATATATCAAGGTGCCATGTTACCAGTCAGATTATTGTACTTCTTGTATTGAAAAAAAGGAATATAACTTGCTATAGCATTTCTCATTTCGTACTGTATAGTCTATGGGGGATATTTATCAAGCCATCAACCGCAAATACGATTGAATTACGCAGCGTAATTGTGGCGAGCTTGATTCGGCCTAGTTATCAAAGCCTACAGACCGGCAAAAGTTGAAATCTGTGACGTAACATACGATCCGCCGGTCTCAATCCGACACAGATCGATGCTTACATCATTACAGATGTTCCGAATACACATTTGACTCTATTTGACACTTTTTAAAAGTTATCAAATAGTTAACAGGTACGCTCGCGGCTATTCCAGCCCAGCGTACCTGGTTTTTAATCCGCCACCCTGGAGGCCGCGGATGCCATAGGAATCAATGGGAGTCTGAAAGCAGCAAAAGCTTATGTTCGATGCTGCCAGATATCCCATTGATTTCTATTGTAGAAAACCAGTAAAGTTTACACCTAACACCCTAACATAAGCCCAGAGTCTAAACACCCCTAATCTGCCGCCCGCCACCGCCGCCACTAAATAAAGTTATTAACTCCTATCCCACCGCTCCTGGACCCCACCACAACTAAATAAATAAAGTATTAATAGGGGTTAATACTTTTATTTAGTTGCGGCGGGGTCTGTGAGCGGCGGAATAGGGGTTAATACATTTATTTAGTTGCGGCGGGGTCCAGGAGCGGCGGAATAGGGTTAATACATGTATTTAGTTGCGGCGGGGTCCGGGAGCAGCGGAATAGGGGTTAATCATTTTATTTAGATGTGGTGGAGTCTGGGTGTGGCGGGATAGGAGTTAAACATTTTAGTATAGTGGCAGCGTTTAGTGACAGGGTATAAATAAAGTTGGTAAAAAGCCGAATAGCAGCGAGATCGATGACTGTTAGTTAACAACAGTCCGATGCTCATCGCCCTGTACTTGGTGTGCGGCATTTTTTAAAAATATGGAGAGTGAATTCAGGTCTGCGGCCGCGATGTTAAGCGAGCTTTTTGGTGCCGTCGAATGCAACAAAGTTGACGGCTTGATAGATATCCCCCTATTTGATCACCAGTCCTTCAAGTGAAAAATAAACTTGCACGTTATTGTCACCACTCACCTACAGCGCTGATATTACAGGTTTTTACAAACCCAGCGTTAAAAGGCAAGAAGTGAGCGTAGAGCAAAATTTAGCTCCATACCGCACTCCAATACCAGCGCTGCGATGCGACAAGTCAGCGATGAGCTGGTTGTACGTGCTCGTGAACGATTTCCCCATAGACATCAATGGGGAGAGCCGGCTGAGAAAAAGTCTAACACCTGCAATAAACAGCGTAAAGCTCAGTAACGCAGCCCCATTGATTCCTATGGGGAAACAAATTTTATGTTTACACCTAACACCCTAACATGAACCCTGAGTCTAAACACCCCTAAGTTTACACTTATTAACCCCTAATCTGCCGCCCCTGACATCGCCGACACCTACATTATATTTATTAACCCCAAATCTCCCGCCCCCAATGTCGCCGCAACCTACCTACACTAATTAACCCCTAATTTGCCGCCCCCAACGTCGCTGCCACTATAATAAACATATTAACCCCTAAACCGCTGCACTCCCGCATCGCAAACATTAGTTAAATATTATTAACCCCTAATCTGCTGTCCCTAACATCGCTGCCACCTACCTACACTTATTAACCCCTAATCTGCCGCCCACAACGTCGCCTCCACTATATTCAATTTATTAATCCCAATCAGCCAATAGAATGCCAGCTCAATCCTATTGGCTGATTGCATCAGCCAATAGGATTTTTTCAACCTTAATTCCGATTGGCTGATAGAATTCTTTCAGCCAATCGGAATCTAAGGGATGCCATCTTGGATGACGTTATTTAAAGGAACCTTCATTCAGCAAGAAGCCGTCGATTGAAGAGGATGCTCCGCGCTGGATGTCTTAAAGATGGAGCCGCTCCGCGTCCGAAGGATGAAGATAGAAGATGCCGTCTGGGTGAAGACTTCTGCCCGTCTGGAGGACCACTTCTGCCGGCTTCATTGAGGACATTTTGCCGCTTGGATGAAGACTTCTCCCGGCTTCGTTGAGGACTTCTCCCGGCTTCGTTGAGAATGGATGTTGGCTCTTTAAAACTGTAAATGTATCTTCGGGGGTTAGTGTTAGGACTTTTTAAGGGTGTATTGGGTGGGTTTTTGTTTTTAGATTAGGGGTTTGGGCTGCAATAGAGCTAAATGCCCTTTTAAGGGCAATGTCCATCCAAATGCCCTTTTCAGGGCAATGGGGAGCTTAGGTTTTTTTAGTTAGGGTTTTATTTGGGGGATTGGTTGTGTGGGTGGTGGGTTTTACTGTTTGGGGGTTGTTTGTATTTTTTTCAGGTAAAAGAGCTGATTTATTTGGGGCAATGCCCCGCAAAAGGCCCTTTTAAGGGCTATTGGTAGTTTAGTTTAGGCTAGGGTTTTTTATTTTGGGGGGACTTTTTTATTTTGATAGGGCTATTAGATTAGGTGTAATTAGTTTAAAGATCTTGTAATTTGTTTTTTATTTTGTGTAATTTAGTGGGGGGTTTTTGTAATTTAGCTAATTGTATTGAATTTAGTTAATTGTATTCAATTTAGGGAATTTATTTAATTGTAGGGTTAGGTTAGGTGTTAGTGTAAGACAGGTTAGGTTTTATTTTACAGGTCAATTTGTATTTATTTTAGCTAGGTAGTTAGTAAATAGTTAATAACTATTTAGTAACTATTCTACCTAGTTAAAATAAATACAAACTTGTCTGTAAAATAAAAATAAACCCTAAGCTAGATACAATGTAACTATTAGTTATATTGTAGCTAGCTTAGGGTTTATTTTACAGGTAAGTATTTAGTTTTAAATAGGAATTATTTAGGTAATGATAGTCATTTTTATTTATATTTATTTTAATTATATTTAAGTTAGGGTTAGACTTAGATTTAGGGGTTAATAAATTTAATATAGTGGCGGCGACGTTGGGGGCAGCAGATTAGGGTTAATAAATGTAGGTAGGTGGCGGCGATGTTAGGGACAGCAGATTAGGGGTTAATAATATTTAACTAATGTTAGCGATGCGGGAGTGCGGCGGTTTAGGGGTTAAGATGTTTATTCTAGTGGCGGCAATGTCCGGAGCGGCAGAATAGGGGTTAATAATTTAATTTTAGTGTTTGCGATGTGGAAGGGCCTCGGTTTAGGGGTTAATAGGTAGTTTATGGGTGTTAGTGTACTTTTTAGCACTTTAGTTATGAGTTTTATGCTACGGCTTTGTAGTGTAAAACTCATAACCACTGACTTTAAAATGTGGTACCGCTCACTTTTTGGCCTCCCAGGACAAGCTCGTAATACCGGCGCTATGAAAGTCCCATTGAAAATAGACTATACGCAAATTGCGTAAGTTGATTTGCAAGACTTGTAATACCAGCGGTAGTAAAAAAGCAGCGTTATGAGGCTTTACGCTGCTTTTTTACTCATAACGCAAGACTCATAATCTAGCCGATTGTTTATTTGCTGTACATATAAAAAAACATCATAGGATTGTTACTGAACAGTTATTAGATATAAACCTAGTGTAAATTCTAAATAAGGCCTGAGGACTATAAACAGGGGTTTTCTTCTGGATTTTCTGTAAGAAGATTAAATACAATGGCAGGTTACAATATCACAGAATCCATAAGATCTTGCAACAGGAAAATAGACAAGATTTGTCTATCTGAACCAAAGCTTGTCTGGCAAACTTCCCAAGAACGTTGACCTTAAATTTAAATGCTACATATTTATTTCTCACTTCTTTTTCTTAGTCAGCTGATTATTTCACCTGTGCTCCAGATCAGATATCCTGAAAATCTGCCCTGTTAGTGAGGCCTGAGGACAGGTTTGAAAACCCCTGTTCTAGAAGATCTTTGAGAAAGAAGAGTGAAGGGGAATAAAAAGCATAAAGAGACACTGACCCCAATTTTTTTCTTTCGTGATTCAGATAGAGCATGGAATATTAAGCAACTTTCTAATTTACTCCTGTTATGAAATTTTCTTCATTCTCTTGGTATCTTTATTTGAAATGCAAGAATGTAAGTTTAGATGCCGGACCATTTTTGGTGAACAACCTGGGTTGTTCTTGCTGATTGGTGTATAAATTTACCCACCAATAAACAAGAGCTGTCCATGGTGCTGAACCAAAATTTGGATGGCTCCTTAGCTTAGATGCCTTCTTTTTCAAATAAAGATAGCAAGTGAACAAAGAAAAATTGAAAATAGGAGTAAATTAGAAAGTTGCTTAAAATTGCATCCTCTATCTGAATCACTAAAGAAACATTTTGGGTTCAGTGTCCCTTTAAATACACAGTTTAATCTGTGTCTTCTCAACAAATCTGCCTATTTGAGTTTTCTTATGAATATTAATAAACATTAACCTAGATTACAAGGGCGCAATCCGATATAGATCGTAGTTTGCGGCGCAAGCGAGGGAACCCCCGCCGCCCTACCCCCTAAAGTGAGCTCCTACCCTGCCGCCATCTATTTTAAAAATATTAACCCCTAATATAATCCCCCTACACCGCCGCCAGCTATATTAACTATATTAACCCTAATTATATTAGGGTTAATATAGTTAATATAGTTATTATATTATATATATTAACTATATTAACCCTAATTATATTAGGGTTAATATAGTTAATATTGTTATTATATTATATATATATATTAAGTATAATAACCCTATCTAACTCTAACATCCCTAACTAAATTCTTATAAAAATAAATCTAATTAATATTATTATTAATTAAAATATTCCTATTTAAATCTAAATACTTACCTATAAAATAAACCCTAAGATAGCTACAAAGTAATTAATAATTACATTGTAGCTATTTTAGGGTTTATATTTATTTTAAAGGTAACTTGGTATTTATTTTAACTAGGTACAATAGCTATTAAATAGTTAATAACTATTTAATAGCTACCTAGTTAAAAGAATTACCAATTTACCTGTAAAATAAATCCTAACCTAAGTTACAAATACACCTACACTATCAATAAATTAAATAAACTACAAATATCTAAACTAAAATACAATTAAATAAACTAAACTAAATTACAAAAAAAAACACTAAATTACAAAAAATAAAAAAAGATTACAAGATTTTTTTTATTTTTTTTTTATATGTTCATTTTTATTGAAAATAATATTGATCATACATTACAACAATATAAACATATGCAAAATATCTTTGTCAAACAATGTAAATAAAAGTATAACAATGTATTTCAGCTATATAGCGTGAATTTGTAAGTCAGAGAGTCCATTGCTATGATTAAGAGTGTCCTTTGTCATTTAAACAGTAGTAACCGTATTGTATACCTTGCGTGTAGTGACATGAAGCAAAGATTGCTTATTGTAACTCACTGAAGTTCTTAGTTTAAATGAATAAATATGTGAATTGACATTGCATGACTATACAGGTCTGATCCGTAGAGAATATATTGTACATAACCATTTGAGAAATTTATGTATATGAAGAAAAAAATAAAGACAACATTAACAAAAAACAGGATTGAAACAAAAACAAAAAATTTCTCCTCCAGGGTGTATCCACGGTAAAGAGCATAAATACCTAACTTTTCTATCATTCATACATAATACAATAACCAAGAAAGTCGCCTTACAAGTATCATGAAGTATATTTACCTCCCTGCAGATATCAGATGCTCTACCCCTTTATCCATTGTTGCTGTGTTTATACTGTTCCCATAGAAATACTATGTCATGATATAGATTTAAATTGCCCTGGGATAGGTAAAAATATCTCTCCGTTGCAATAACATGATCCACCTGTTGTCTCCATTTGTCTAAACTGGGGATCACTGATGACTTCCAAAAATTGGGGATCAATTTCTTAGCTACATTAAGCATAATCTGAGTAATGCAGCGTCTTATCTTGCATTGGATACCAGAAAGGTCGTTAAATAAAGGAATCATGGGATCGAAAGCTAGAGTTATACCTGTGGTGATCTTAACCGCTTCAAAAATATGCTTCCAAAAGGGGTAAAGACGTGGGCATTCCCACCATATATGAGATAGAGTCCCAATCTGGCCACACCCCCTCCAACATTTGTCACTTGCTCTTGGGAACATATACTTTAGTCTGTGTGGCGTAAGATACCACCTTGTTAGAATCTTTATATTCGTCTCTAGGTAATGTGCCGAGCGCGCAGAACCTGCTGTAAATCTAGCCCATTTTTTCCACTGTTGTGTACTAATTTGTATCTTTAGATCATCCTCCCACTTCCTTATATATTTTGGTTTATCTGGTAGTTCTAACGACAAAATGAGTTGATATATTGAAGACATAATACCCCTTTTTGTTGTTTTACCTTTTAAGCATAGGTCTTCAAAAGGTGTAAGATTTCGTATAAAATTATTTCTGTCTCTATGTGTTAAAATGTAATGTCTGGCCTGATGTAGGTTCAACCAATTCGAGAAACCATCAAATCCTTTGTCCAACAGCGTTTGTTTATCACTAATCTTCCCATCCTCCATCATTGCATGGATGGGGATCAAGTCATGAAACTCGTTCACTTTCCCATCTATAAGATTATTCTGGGGCCAAGTTGCGCCAATCTCTCTGTTATCTGACAATGTAGCGAGGGGTGAGTATGTTGTGGATAATCTGGGGAATTTGTTTCTAAGGCTCTTTATGGTGTTCCAAGTTTCACTAATAATGGTATAGGGTTTGCTCTCCAGAATTATGCTTGGGTGTAAGGGTGTCCAACATAGCCCCCCCATGTGTGTGGTTTTCAGTAACTGTGATTCTAGGGTTGTTACCTTTTTAAAAGCATGCTTGCCCTGTCCAACCCAATCCACTACCCTGCATAGGGATATAGCAAGTTTATACCAATTCAAATTGGGTACTCCTAGGCCTCCGTCTACTTTGGGTGTGTAGATAGTGGCTTGTGATAGTCTGGGTTTTTTCCCTTGCCATATGTAAGTATTTATTATCCTCTGTAACTTCTGAATATATGTAGATACCCCAGTTATGGAGAGGGCTTGCATTATATACAATGCCTTGGGCAGGAGTGTCATCTTCGTTGCCGCTATCCTTCCTAGCCATGATATATTATTTTTAGGCATCCATTTGGAGGTTAAAGATTGAAACTCCTCTAGTAGTTTCCCATAGTTTAAGCTCCTTAATTTTTCGCTGTTAGAGGTTAGGTATACCCCAAGATATTTTAGGGCTTTAGTATTAATTTTAAAGGGACATTTAGCCTTGATCTCCCCTATTGTGGAAGGTGGGATATGGATTGGGTACAGTTCTGATTTAGTGGGATTGACTAGAAAATTTGATACTGCACCGTATACCTGAAGTTCATTCTGGACATGATATAGGGATTCGACTGGATTTGATAATGTCATTAGAACGTCATCAGCAAACATAGCCAATTTGTGTGACTTACCCGCAACCTCTATGCCTTTAATATTGGGGTTGTTTCGCAAACTAACTGCAAGTGGCTCTAGTGCCATAACAAATAACAAGGGGGACAGAGGGCAGCCCTGTCTTGATCCATTACGAATTACAAATTCTTCCGATAGGTGGCCATTCACTCTAATACGGGCGGTGGGGTTAGAATACAAAGCAAATACTAGGGAAATAAATTTGGAGGGAAGGCGGAATTTGATCAGTGTAGCATGTAAGAATGTCCAATCTAGTCTATCGAAAGCTTTTTCAGCATCTGTCGATAGTAACACAGCTGGGGTCTTTGTATCTTTGATATAATCTATAAGGGTGATGACTTTACTAGTATTATCCCTTGCTTCCCTATTCTGGACAAAACCCACTTGATCCCCATCCAACAATGCCGGCAGTAATTTATTTAATCTTTCTGCTAAGATTTTTGCATAGATTTTTAGGTCTACATTTAGTAAAGATATTGGCCTAAAATTTGCTGGCGTAGAAGCTGGTTTTCCAGGTTTCGGAAGAACCGTTATATGTGCCTGGAGCATAGTATCCGGGAATGTGTGTTCACTGGCTATGTATGAGAACAAATTAGCTAGCTGTGGGCTCAATAAAGTTTTAAATGTTTTATAGTATAAGGCTGTAAAGCCATCTGGGCCGGGTGCCTTATTGGGTTTAATATCTATTATGACTTCTTCTACTGATATAGGTGCCTCTAATGCAGACGCCTCTTCATTAGAAATGCAAGGAAGTTCTATATTGTGTAGATATTTATCGCATGCTTCTTTATGCGTTTTAAATGATCTAGCAGGGTAGATGTTATATAATCTATGATAGAAGTCGTGAAATAGTTTCGCAATACCCACTGTGTCTTCTACCTTTTTGCCTGTATGTGAATGTAATGCATGAATGTAAGAGTCTCCCAGGTTTGTTACCCTCTCCATAGAACTTCTTTTTTAGAAACAGTTGTTTTCGTTGTGTTTCTATAAGTAGTAATTTATTCAAATTGTTCCTTTTTTCAGTAAGTAGTTGTTGGTATTGAGTATTTACCGGGTGCATCTTGACTAGATAATCTAATTCTGAGACTTCCCTAGCCATGTTAGAATAGGTCTTCCTATTTTCTCTCTGTTTAATTGCCCTAGATTTTATAAATTCGCCTCTCATATAAGCCTTATGGGCTTCCCAGAGCATACCTGGCGTCGTGTCGTTGGTGTTATTTATATCAAAGTACGTCTTTATGTGCTTTGTGTAGTTTTCTAAATTAGCCGAATCCAGTAATAAAGCATCTTCTAATTTCCAGCTAAATGATCTAATGGGCATAGAGGGCCATCATAATGTGCATTACACCATGGAATGATCTGACCAAGTAGTATGCTTTATGTTGCATTGGGTGATGTAATAAAGGGCGCTATGGTCAACTAGCAGATAATCTATTCTCGAATGGACGTTATGTGGGTGAGAGAAGAAAGTAAAGTCCTTTTTATCTGGGTGTAGGTACCTCCAAGCATCGTGTAGGGCTAACAACTTAAAATTTTTCCAAAGAGATTTGAGGGTTTTCTGGGGGACATTGGATTTGTTACTAGAGCAGTCCACTTCAGGGACTAGTGGGGTATTCAAATCCCCCCCTACAATAAGTGGGCCTTTCAGTATTTCTAGAATTTTTGTACTGACTTTGTTCATAAAACCCTCTTGGTGCCTATTGGGGGTATACAGGTTGACTATTGTGACAGGTTTTCCATATAACAACCCCATGATACCCAGGTATCTACCTTCATTATCCTTACTAATCTGCAATGCTTTAAATGGAATAGATTTATGTAATAGGATGCTTACTCCATTAGTTTTTTTTTTACAATTAGTGCTATGGAAATGTTGTGTGTATTGTGATGAGAGATATTTTGGAATTCTGCCTGCCTTAAAATGTGTTTCTTGTAATAGTACAATCTGTCCTCCCCGTTTATAGATATCACGTAGTGTCATGGCCCTCTTGTTTGGGCAGTTGAAACCCTGGACATTTTGGGTGACTATGCAGAGTTGTGGATCACCAGTACCCTTCAACATTAGGATTGGATATGGGATTGTCCCCTCTATTCATTAGGTATGACTTGAAATGTATAGGTTTGTGGATACACCCCTGGAGTAACAAAAATAAAAACCTTAACCCAAAAACATTGCAATTGCATAGAAGCATAAAGCTTCAAAGTAGTGAGGGAGAACATACTTTGGAGCTACGAATAACATTGAAACTTAAATTAAATTACATCCTGCTGCGTTATCAACACATTAACAAAAAAAGGGATAAAGAAAGAAGAAGAGAAACAGGGAAAAGACATTATCATAAACACATTTCTCTTAAAAATACAAGAAAAGAGAGCAATGTTTAGCCCTCGCTTGATCTGTTAATTGCCACATGGTGAGTATACTCACCCTCCTTTCACCTCTGACTGGGGGATATGTCACCCCAGGGATTACTCACATGGTTCCTGCAAAAAACCACCTGAAAAGAGAGGGAAGAAAGACAAAAAGAGAACCTTATAGTCACTTTCAAATAACTTCTTTTGAGGTAGATTCTTTGGGTAACATCTTAGAGAGTTTATCGTTCTTTTTCACAGGAACCTTCCTCCACTCCGTTCTTTGTGGTAGAGGGGTATCTCCTTGTAGTGGTCTATCCGGCCGAGATCTGTTGATATCAGTCTGCAGAGGGAGTTCTAGATGTAACTCTTTACAAACTGAAGATATATCATCTGGATTGTCACATACAAGGCGCCTGCCTTTCCATTGGATCTGTAGGTTGAAGGGGTGACCCCATCTATATGGGATATTCTGCTTGCGGAGTGCATTCGTCAACGGTCTCATTTCTCTCCTCTTTTGGAGTGTTCTTGAGGACAAATCTTCAAATAATTGCAAATCTGTGCCTTTAAATTTAATCGGGTGCTTCATTCTGGCCTTTTTCATTAAAGTTTCTTTAATTGGATAGCTTGATACTTTCACAATCACATCTCTTGGAGGTTGGTTCTCAGCAGGTCTTGCTCTTAGAGCACTGTGTATTCTGTCTAAGGCATATGAGGAATCATCCCCTGTATCGGTTAAATAAGCGAATAGGCTTTGCACATAAGGTTCAAGTTCTTGGGGGGAGACCTCCTCAGGGATTCCTCTCATCCTGATATTTTGCCTGCGGCTTCTATTCTCCAAGTCGTCTATTTTATTTTCTAGTTGGAGGATTGTGTTGTCTTGCTGGGAGAATTTATTTGAAAAGTTGGAGATTACTGTGTGGTGTGCTTCTGTTGTTTCCTCCAATTTTACTACTCTTTCCCCCACTTCTGTGAGGTCTTTCTTGATGTCTGCGATTTCTTCGCAGATTACAAGATTTTTAAGCTAATTACACCTATTCTAAGCCCCCTAATAAAATAATAAAGCCCCCCAAAATAAAAAAATGTCCCTACCCTATTCTAAATTTAAAAAGTTAACAGCTCTTTTACCTTACCAGCCCTTAAAAGGGCCTTTTGCGGGGCATGCCTCAAAGAAAACTCTCTTTTGCCTGTAAAAAAAAACACAATACCACCCCCCAACATTACAACCCACCACCCACATACCCCTATTCTAAACCCACGCAAACCCCCCTTAAAAAAACCTAACACTACCCCCCTGAAGATCTCCCTACCTTGAAGATCTCCCTTTACCCAGCCGGGCAAAACTCTTCATCCGATCCAGGGCGATGTCTTCAATCAAGCGGCAGAGAAGTGTTCTTCCATCCGGGCGATGTCTTCAAGCAAGCGTCAGAGAAGTCTTCTTCCATCCGGCGATGTCTTCAAGCAAAGCGGCATCTTCAGTCTTCTTTCTTCGCTCCTCCACCGTGGAGCATCCATCCGGCATGACGACTGAACAAGGAATAAGGTACCTTTAAATGACGTCATCCAAGATGGCGTCCGTCAAATTCCGATTGGCTGATAGGATTCTATCAGCCAATCGGAATTAAGGTAGAAAAATCTGATTGGCTGATTCAATCAGCCAATCAGATTCAAGTTCAATCCGATTGGCTGAACCAATAAGCCAATCGGATTGAACTTGAATCCGATTGGCTGATTCAATCAGCCAATCGGATTGAACTTGAATCTGATTGGCTGATTGAATCAGCCAATCAGATTTTTCTACCTTAATTCCGATTGGCTGATAGAATCCTATGAGCCAATCGGAATTCGACGGACGTCATCTTGGTCATTTAAAGGTACCTCATTCCTCGTTCAGTCGTCGTGCCGGATGGATGCTCAGCGGCGGAGGAGCGAAGAAAGAAGATTGAAGATGCAGCTTTGCTTGAAGACATCGCCGGATGGAAGAAGACTTCTCTGCCACTTGCTTGAAGACATCGCCCGGATGGAAGAAGACTTCTCTGCCGCTTGATTGAAGACATCGCCCGGATGGAAGAAGACTTCTCTGCCGCTTGATTGAAGACATCACCCGGATGGAAGAAGACTTCTCTGCCGCTTAATTGAAGACATCGCCCGGATCGTATGAAGAGTTCTGCCCGGCTGGGTGAATACAAGGTAGGGAGATCTTCAGGGGGGTAGTGTTAGGTTTTTTTAAGGGGGGTTTGGGTGGGTTTAGAATAGGGGTATGTGGGTGGTGGGTTGTAATGTTGGGGGGTGGTATTGTGTTTTTCTTTTACAGGCAAAAGAGCTGTTTTCTTTGGGGCATGCCCCACAAAAGGCCCTTTTAAGGGCTGGTAAGGTAAAAGAGCTGTTAACTTTTTTAATTTAGAATAGGGTAGGGAAATTTTTTTATTTTGGGGGGCTTTATTATTTTATTAGGGGGCTTAGAATAGGTGTAATTAGCTTAAAAATCTTGTAATCTTTTTTTATTTTTTGTAATTTAGTGGGGTTTTTTTGTAATTTAGTTTAGTTTATTTAATTGTATTTTAGTTTAGATATTTGTAGTTTATTTAATTTATTGATAGTGTAGGTGTATTTGTAACTTAGATTAGGATTTATTTTACAGGTAAATTGGTAATGCTTTTAACTAGGTAGCTATTAAATAGTTATTAACTATTTAATAGCTATTGTGCCTAGTTAAAATAAATACCAAGTTACCTGTAAAATAAATATAAACCCTAAAATAGCTACAATGTAATTATTAATTACATTGTAGCTATCTTAGGGCTTATTTTATAGGTAAGTATTTAGATTTAAATAGGAATATTTTAATTAATAATATTAATATTAATTAGATTTATTTTAATAAGAATTTAGTTAGGGATGTTAGAGTTAGATAGGGTTATTATACTTAATATATATATAATATAATAACGATATTAACTATATTAACCCTAATATAATTAGGGTTAATATAGTTAATATATATAATATAATAACTATATTAACTATATTAACCCTAATATAATTAGGGTTAATATAGTTAATATAGCTGGCGGTGGTGTAGGGGGATTAGATTAGGGGTTAATGTGTTTAATATAGGTGGCGGCGGTGTAGGGGGATTAAATTAGGGGTTAATATTTTTAAAATAGATGGCGGCGGGGTAGGAGCTCACTTTAGGGGGTAGGTAAGGTAGATGGCGGCGGGGTAGGGGCTCACTTTAGGGGGTAGGTAAGGTAGATGGCGGCGGGGTAGGGGCTCACTTTAGGGGGTAGGTAAGGTAGATGGCGGCGGTGTAAGGGGCTCACATTAGGGGGTATGTAATGTAGCTGGCGACAGTGTAGGGGGATCACATTAGGGGGTTATACTTTTAATGTAGGTGGCGGCGGGGTCCGGGAGCGGCGGTTTAGGGGTTAAATACTTTATTAGGGATTGCGGCGGGAGATCGCGGTTGACAGGTAGATAGACATTGCGCATGCGTTAGGTGTTAGGTTTTATTTAGCAGGTAGTTTAGGGAGTTATGGGGCTCCAATAGACAGCGTAAGGCCTACTACGGCAGCATTTTGTGGCGAGGTGAAAATGGAGTAAGATTTCTCCATTTTCTCCACGTAAGTCCTTACGCTGTTTATTGGATACCAAACTGCGCGGGTTTGGTATACCTGTCTATGGCCCAAAAAACTACGGTCGAAGGCAGAAATATACGAGCGTAACTTCTAGGTTACACCGTATATAGGATACCAAACCCGCGCAAAATTCGGCTTCGCCGGCTTTTGCAGGCGACGCTGCATATCGGATCGGGCCCCAAGTTTTGCGCTAAACAGGGTGTGAAACTAACGCTAAAAAAATTGAGTTATTTCACTCTCCATAGCGCTGCCATTACGAGTTACTGAAAGCCTCCTTGTGCTGTGCGATATGGTGGCATTATGCTCCATACCACACAAAATCCAAGGGCTGATTTTACGTGCTCGTGTACGCTTTCCCCCATAGACATCAATGGAGAGAGAGTGTTAGAAAAAAAAAAACTTTAGTGCAGAAAGAAAAAACTTAAATTATGCTTACCTAATCATTTTCTTTTCTTCTGACGGGAAGAGTCCACAGCTGCATTCATTACTTTTGAGAAATAAGAACCTGGCCACCAGGAGGAGGCAAAGACATCCCAGCCAAAGGCTTAAATACCTCCCCCACTTCCCTCATCCCCTAGTCATTCTGCCAAGGGAACACGGAACAGTAGGAGAAATATCATGGTGAAAAAAGGTGCCAGAAGAACAAAAATTAAAAACCGCTGTCTCATAGATAAAACACGTGCGGGGAGCTGTGGACTCTTCCCGTCAGAAGAAAAGAAAATTATCAGGTAAGCTTCATTTAAGTTTTTCTTCTTAAACGGGAAGAGTCCACAGCTGCATTCATTACTTTTGGGAAAACAATACCCAAGCTATAGAGGACACTGAATGCAAACAAAAAGGCGGGAACAAAAGACGGCCCCTTCGAAGGGCACCAGAGCCTGAAAAAACCCAACACCCTACAAAAAACTGTAACACTTAGAATAAGGGGTTAAAAACCTGAAAGGACCCAGTATCTGCCCATCAGTTAAATAATCTACAATGCCCGAGCTAGAGACCACTCAGATCCCTAGATCCATTGAGCACAAAAAGCCCCCAAGGAGCCAAGTACCGCGGGACTTCCGAGCACCCAAAACTAACCCCCGACCCGAAGGAAGAACCTTCAGCTACCCCCGAAGTACCCAAAAGAATCTAAAGGACCACCGACTAAGGAAGAAACCTCAACATGACTAAAGCGCACCCGAGGTTGCGAAAGACGACCACCCAGGCGAGAACTCCCAAGGAGTATCAGGACCAGAGATCAACACTACACCGAAAGGTGCAATCCCGAGAACCCCAAAGGCCCATCCTCAGAACTCTGACACAACATCCTATGACTTATAGTTCTAAGGAAGCCAGGAGCTTCCCCTGTACGCTAGCCCAGCAACACAGTAGCTAAACTAGACAACATAGGTAGGGAACCTCTATAACCCGAAGCAATTCGGATCTTGCAAACAAGGATGATTATCCTGAACAATAAGTGGATTGTGGAGATTTTAAAGAAAAAGACACTTATAAAAATCTAAACTTTATTGTAACCATATTCAAATTCCTTTGTACAAAGGAAAAGGTGCAAACATATATTCCTTTCTGTATTCTGAACAAAGGGTTAACTCTCAGTACTACCCTTTGTCAACATCGCTAGTCAGAGTTACATAAAGGATACAAACAAGGGAACATATTAAAATGGGCCATGGGCTTAGGGCATATATGTGCAATAGTTAATATTTTGTTGAAGTAAATACATAGGAGTGCATATGTATTATGAGTATATAGAAAGTTACTTTACATTCCTTATATGATGAGTATCTATTTCTATAAGACATTCATTAGGTAGTAACTTATAACTCATTCCAGTTTAATCACCTTGGTTGAGGTAGTGGTGGTGTTATAAACTCCAGGTATATATGTATTACTTATTAGTAAGCAACTTTGATTTTCAGTGAATCATCATATCTATATTCATATCTATATTCACACAGCGTATTGTGATACTCCCTGTTCATATATACCAGTGTATTAATGTATCACAGGATCATTGAATTATAAATGAACATCCATCTTTCAAACATTGCTGATTCCTCTCATACTTAAATTATTAAGGCCTAGATTTAGAGTTCGGCGGTAAAAGGGCTGTTAACGCTCCGCGGGTTTTTTTCTGGCCGCACCATAAATTTAACTCTGGTATCGAGAGTTCAAACAAATGCTGCGTTAGGCTCCAAAAAAGGAGCGTAGAGCATATTTACCGCAAATGCAACTCTCGATACCAGAGTTGCTTACGGACGCGGCCGGCCTCAAAAACGTGCTCGTGCACGATTCTCCCATAGGAAACAATGGGGCTGTTTGAGCTGAAAAAAAACCTAACACCTGCAAAAAAGCAGCGTTCAGCTCCTAACGCAGCCCCATTGTTTCCTATGGGGAAACACTTCCTACGTCTGCACCTAACACTCTAACATGTACCCCGAGTCTAAACACCCCTAACCTTACACTTATTAACCCCTAATCTGCCGCCCCCGCTATCGCTGACCCCTGCATTACACTTTTAACCCCTAATCTGCCGCTCCGTAAACCGCCGCCACCTACGTTATCCCTATGTACCCCTAATCTGCTGCCCTAACATCGCCGACCCCTATGTTATATTTATTAACCCCTAATCTGCCCCCCACAACGTCGCCGACACCTACCTACACTTATTAACCCCTAATCTGCCGAGCGGACCTGAGCGCTACTATAATAAAGTTATTAACCCCTAATCCGCCTCACTAACCCTATAATAAATAGTATTAACCCCTAATCTGCCCTCCCTAACATCGCCGACACCTAACTTCAATTATTAACCCCTAATCTGCCGACCGGAGCTCACCGCTATTCTAATAAATGTATTAACCCCTAAAGCTAAGTCTAACCCTAACACTAACACCCCCCTAAGTTAAATATAATTTTTATCTAACGAAATAAATTAACTCTTATTAAATAAATGATTCCTATTTAAAGCTAAATACTTACCTGTAAAATAAATCCTAATATAGCTACAATATAAATTACATTTATATTATAGCTATTTTAGGATTAATATTTATTTTACAGGCAACTTTGTAATTATTTTAACCAGGTACAATAGCTATTAAATAGTTAAGAACTATTTAATAGTTACCTAGTTAAAATAATTACAAATTTACCTGTAAAATAAATCCTAACCTAAGATATAATTAAACCTAACACTACCCTATCAATAAAATAATTAAATAAACTACCTACAATTACCTACAATTAACCTAACACTACACTATCAATAAATTAATTAAACACAATTGCTACAAATAAATACAATTAAATAAACTATCTAAAGTACAAAAAATAAAAAAGAACTAAGTTACAGAAAATAAAAAAATATTTACAAACATAAGAAAAATATTACAACAATTTTAAACTAATTACACCTACTCTAAGCCCCCTAATAAAATAACAAAGACCCCCAAAATAAAAAATTCCCTACCCTATTCTAAAATACAAAAATTACAAGCTCTTTTACCTTACCAGCCCTGAACAGGGCCCTTTGCGGGGCATGCCCCAAGAATTGCAGCTCTTTTGCCTGTAAAAAAAAACATACAATACCCCCCCCCAACATTACAACCCACCACCCACATACCCCTAATCTAACCCAAACCCCCTTAAATAAACCTAACACTAATCCCCTGAAGATCTTCCTACCTTGTCTTCACCATCCAGGTATCACCGATCCGTCCTGGCTCCAAGATCTTCATCCAACCCAAGCGGGGGTTGGCGATCCATAATCCGGTGCTCCAAAGTCTTCCTCCTATCCGGCAAGAAGAGGACATCCGGACCGGCAAACATCTTCTCCAAGCGGCATCTTCTATGTTCTTCCATCCGATGACGACCGGCTCCATCTTGAAGACCTCCAGCGCGGATCCATCCTCTTCTTCCGACGACTAGACGACGAATGACGGTTCCTTTAAGGGACGTCATCCAAGATGGCGTCCCTCGAATTCCGATTGGCTGATAGGATTCTATCAGCCAATCGGAATTAAGGTAGGAATTTTCTGATTGGCTGATGGAATCAGCCAATCAGAATCAAGTTCAATCCGATTGGCTGATCCAATCAGCCAATCAGATTGAGCTCGCATTCTATTGGCTGTTCCGATCAGCCAATAGAATGCGAGCTCAATCTGATTGGCTGATTGGATCAGCCAATCGGATTGAACTTGATTCTGATTGGCTGATTCCATCAGCCAATCAGAAAATTCCTACCTTAATTCCGATTGGCTGATAGAATCCTATCATCCAATCGGAATTCGAGGGACGCCATCTTGGATGACGTCCCTTAAAGGAACCGTCATTCGTCGTCTAGTCGTCGGAAGAAGAGGATGGATCCGCGCTGGAGGTCTTCAAGATGGAGCCGGTCGTCATCGGATGGAAGAACATAGAAGATGCCGCTTGGAGAAGATGTTTGCCGGTCCGGATGTCCTCTTCTTGCCGGATAGGAGGAAGACTTTGGAGCACCGGATTATGGATCGCCAACCCCCGCTTGGGTTGGATGAAGATCTTGGAGCCAGGACGGATCGGTGATACCTGGATGGTGAAGACAAGGTAGGAAGATCTTCAGGGGATTAGTGTTAGGTTTATTTAAGGGGGTTTGGGTTAGATTAGGGGTATGTGGGTGGTGGGTTGTAATGTTGGGGGGGGGGTATTGTATGTTTTTTTTTACAGGCAAAAGAGCTGCAATTCTTGGGGCATGCCCCGCAAAGGGCCCTGTTCAGGGCTGGTAAGGTAAAAGAGCTTGTAATTTTTGTATTTTAGAATAGGGTAGGGAATTTTTTATTTTGGGGGTCTTTGTTATTTTATTAGGGGGCTTAGAGTAGGTGTAATTAGTTTAAAATTGTTGTAATATTTTTCTTATGTTTGTAAATATTTTTTTATTTTCTGTAACTTAGTTCTTTTTTATTTTTTGTACTTTAGATAGTTTATTTAATTGTATTTATTTGTAGCAATTGTGTTTAATTAATTTATTGATAGTGTAGTGTTAGGTTAATTGTAGGTAATTGTAGGTAGTTTATTTAATTATTTTATTGATAGGGTAGTGTTAGGTTTAATTATATCTTAGGTTAGGATTTATTTTACAGGTAAATTTGTAATTATTTTAACTAGGTAACTATTAAATAGTTCTTAACTATTTAATAGCTATTGTACCTGGTTAAAATAATTACAAAGTTGCCTGTAAAATAAATATTAATCCTAAAATAGCTATAATATAAATGTAATTTATATTGTAGCTATATTAGGATTTATTTTACAGGTAAGTATTTAGCTTTAAATAGGAATCATTTATTTAATAAGAGTTAATTTATTTCGTTAGATAAAAATTATATTTAACTTAGGGGGGTGTTAGTGTTAGGGTTAGACTTAGCTTTAGGGGTTAATACATTTATTAGAATAGCGGTGAGCTCCGGTCGGCAGATTAGGGGTTAATAATTGAAGGTAGGTGTCGGCGATGTTAGGGAGGGCAGATTAGGGGTTAATACTATTTATGATAGGGTTAGTGAGGCGGATTAGGGGTTAATAACTTTATTATAGTAGCGCTCAGGTCCGCTCGGCAGATTAGGGGTTAATAAGTGTAGGTAGGTGTCGGCGACGTTGTGGGGGGCAGATTAGGGGTTAATAAATATAACATAGGGGTCGGCGATGTTAGGGGCAGCAGATTAGGGGTACATAGGGATAACGTAGGTGGCGGCGATTTGCGGTCGGAAGATTAGGGGTTAATTATTTTAAGTAGCTTGCGGCGACGTTGTGGGGGGCAAGTTAGGGGTTAATAAATATAATATAGGGGTCGGCGGGGTTAGGGGCAGCAGATTAGGGGTACATAAGTATAACGTAGGTGGCGGTCGGCAGATTAGGGGTTAAAAATTTTAATCGAGTGGCGGCGATGTGGGGGGACCTCGGTTTAGGGGTACATAGGTAGTTTATGGGTGTTAATGTACTTTAGGGTACAGTAGTTAAGAGCTTTATAAACCGGCGTTAGCCAGAAAGCTCTTAACTCCTGCTTTTTTCAGGCGGCTGGAATCTTGTCGTTAGAGCTCTAACGCTCACTGCAGAAACGACTCTAAATACCAGCGTTAGAAAGATCCCATTGAAAAGATAGGCTACGCAAATGGCGTAGGGGGATCTGCGGTATGGAAAAGTCGCGGCTGAAAAGTGAGCGTTAGACCCTTTAATCACTGACTCCAAATACCAGCGGGCGCCCAAAACCAGCGTTAGGAGCCTCTAACGCTGGTTTTGACGGCTACCGCCGAACTCTAAATCTAGGCCATAGTGTCTAAGGTGCCGATACTCTTTCAGGCAACTATTTATGACTAGTTTATGAGGTCATATATGACTAGGTTATGAGGTCAGTTTTGTTTGTATTTTACAACATACACTCTTTTTCCAAATAGAGAGTAAAGAGTGTACCCAGGCGCCAACAATACGGAGGCTAAGGTAAAAGGTATAGGTTTATTACATAAAAATCACTATAATTCTTAAAACAAATGCATGGATCCACACTAAAATATAGATATAAATATAAAAACAATAATCTAAAAACAATTCTATCTTAGTGGTAAGAATACATTCTATTGCAATGATGAATTTTGCAATGGGTATTAGTGCAATGTGTTCCAATGTGTTACCAAAGGAAAAATATATACAAAATTATATATAAAAATATATAAAAATAAAAATAAAAAATAAAGTTCAATTATATCAAAAGTCCAAAATGTCCAAATTGTGATGCAATCGTGATTGTCAAAAATTTCACAAATTAGTCCAGAAAGAAAAAGATCCAAAAATTCCAATTATGTGATCAAAATAGTGATTTAAAAAATGGTAAAAAATAGTAATCGTGTCCCAAAAAATTAATATCAATCCTGTGAGTGTTTATAGTATTAGTAAGATGTTTATGGTATTATTTATCCGATGCTGTCCAATATTGGTTTGTGGTGGTATATTTTCTCTTAGTGCTCAAGGTGCTTGAATGCCCAAGGGGACTTGGCCCCAAAAAGATACACCAAAAAATATGTGTATAAACAACAACAAACAAATACGCTCCCAAACAAAAAAACTGCGAAAAAAAGGATAAAACACAATGTGTAAAAACTTCCCAAATGTATCCTCCTAATGAAATAGCGCTTACCAGGTCTACGCGTTTCGGCCTCTCCTAGGCCTTTATCAAGACTTGAGCACCCACTCTATAGTTAGCGTTAGCGTGGTCAATTTTAGGATAAGAGTTCCGGATCCCACATTAATATTCTAAGTATATATTATTGTTACAAATATTCCTCATCAAGTTGTTACAAACGTAACCATAATTATCAATAAAGGCACAGAGAGAGCCCCTATACTTTTTCTTTTACTTTTTCTTTTTTTAGATTACGTGCCTGAAAAAGTATCGGCTGAAACCCACCGAGTAAGAAGGGGACACCCCCCTCTACCGACCACAAGGGACAGGCACCAAATCAGTCCGTAGGATGAAAGATGACAATATCTTCAAAGACCCTCACAGGATCAGTCTCCCAGAAATCCTGTACCTCACAGGAAAATACATGGGAGCCTCACAACTCCTGGCAGACAAGTCAACCAAGGGAGAAAACCGGGGAAAACAAAAGGGAAAAACCCTGACCCCTGCGCTCCTATAGAAGAGCGCAACATATTAAAAGGAGGAAGTAAAAGGAGCAAACCCGAACTTCCAAACCCAGATGAGCCGAACCCCAAGAAGGGGTTAAGTAGCCCCGGCAACCTACAAGAGGGGCCTGACACTAGCCACAAAATTTAGACATCCAGAGCTACCAAGAGGGAAAACGAAAAAACACTATCCAACTTGTACCCCCGACGCCTAGAGGTTATCCAACCTCCAAACCCAATGGGAATGGAGAAACCTTGGTCCCCAAGCCAAAGGCCTCTAACGTTGACACCCTAAAGAGTAGCACATGGGGATGTATTCAAACTCCTATCTTGAGCTTAATAATCAGGCATGCTACCACAGAAAGAACCCCCTCAAAAGTAGAAAACCGGGAGGTGGATCCCTGCTAGGCAGGGTAGATATCCCTTATGCCACTTAGTCCTGCTAAGCAACCCTCTGTCTTCTAACAAGGAGGCAACAAGAAAACACAAACACTTATCAAAGTGAACAACTCAGCACCCAATAGGGTAACCAGTATACCGGCAACACGAGGATGACATGAACCGAAAACAGCATCTAGTGCCCGACCAGGACCCACCTAGCACAAGAACATTCCGAAACTGTCCCCGGTCCAAGGAAAATCCCCGAAGGGATCGATAACATGAACAATAAACATAACTATGTATTATATAGTACTGCGCAACTTTCAAAGAAGTGCTCACGCGACCACAAAATCGCAAGTATCAGTTCCAGAGAAAGAAACGTTCCGAACCGGAACTATAGAAACATAGAAACATAGAAACATAGATATTGACGGCAGATAAGAGCCATAGGCCCAGCAAGTCTGCCCGACCTTACCTAACAGTATAAACTTATCTAGTTCGTAGGATAGCCCTATGCTTGTCCCATGCATTTTTAAAGTCCCCCACAGTGTTTGTTGCTACTACCTCTTGAGGAAGTTTATTCCATAAATCAATCACTCTTTCTGTAAAGAAGTGCTTCCTCAAATTACTTCTGAATCTACTACCCTTTAGCTTGAGCTCATGACCCCTTGTTCTTGAATTTTCCATTTTATGTAAAATACCCACAGCCTCAGTTTTACTAAACCCTTTAATGTACTTGAAAGTTGCTATCATATCACCTCTTTCCCTTCTCTCCTCTAAGCTATACATATTTAGGTCAATGAGCCTATCCTGGTAAGTTTTATTTTTTAGACCATGTACCATTTTGGTAGCCCTCCTTTGCACAGATTCAAGTTTGTTAATATCCTTCTGAAGATATGGTCTCCAGAACTGCACACAATACTCAAGATGAGGCCTAACTAATGATCTATAAAGTGGCATAAGAACCTTACTATTTCTGCTGCAAATACCTCTACCAATACATCCAAGCATTCTGCTTGCCTTACTCGCTGCATTACTACATTGTTTACTAAGTTTTAAATCATCTGAAATAATAATTCCCAAGTCCTGTTCCTCGTCTGTAACAGTCAGTAAAGTGTCATTGAGTCTGTAATTAACATTTGGATTTTTCTTCCCTAAATGCATTATTTTACACTTTGCTGTGTTAAACTTTAGACCCCAGTCGTTTGTCCAATCCTCCAATTGTTGTATATCACTTCTCATTTTGTCTACCCCCCCTGGAACATCCACTCTGTTGCAAATTTTTGTATCATCTGCAAAGAGACATACTTTCCCCTGTAGCCCTTTGCTGATATCGCAGATAAATATGTTAAACAAAACAGGCCCCAGAACTGACCCCTGAGGAACACCACTAGTAACAGCCCCCTCTGCTGAATGAACTCCATTTACTAAGACACTTTGTTTTCTGTCCTTAAGCCAGCATTCCACCCAGTTCACAATTTTTGAATCTAGACCAAGGAGATATAGTTTGTGAATAAGTTTATTGTGTGGGACGGTGTCAAATGCTTTGCTGAAATCTAGATATGCTACATCAACTGCTCCTCCCTTGTCTAATACTTTTGTTACATAATCAAAGAAGTCAATTAGATTAGTCTGACATGATCTCCCTGAAGTAAAACCATGCTGATTTTGGTCCTCTAAATTGTTTGTCTTTATGTAAGTCATAATTCTTTCTTTTAAGAGGCTTTCCATTAATTTCCCTACTACTGAAGTTAAACTAACTGGCCTGTAGTTGCCAGATTCTTCTCTACTGCCCTTTTTATGAAGGGGTATTACATTTGCTATTCTCCAATCATCTGGGACAGCTCCTGTTAATAGTGACTGATTAAACAGATCAGTTAATGGGACAGTTAGCACTGATCGAAGTTCTTTTAAAACCCTTGGATGAATATTATCAGGACCCACTGCCTTTGTAACATTTATTTTTGATAATGCTAACAAAACCCCATCCTCTGTAAAAAGATTACTGTTAAGCTTGTTTCTATTTTGCGTAGCATCCCTTAATGTAGACATTGTATCTTCACAATCTTTAGTGAAAACAGAACAGAAGTAATCATTGAGACAGTCTGCAATCTGCTTATCTCCTTCTATTATTCTACCATCAACTGATTTCAATTTTACTATTCCTACCTTATTTTTTCTTCTTTCACTGATATATCTAAAGAATGTTTTGTCCCCATGTTTTACTGACTGTGCTATCTTCTCTTCTGCATGAGCTTTAACCTTCCTAATTAACTGCTTAGTCTTTTTTTGTTGGAGTCTCCATATTTTCATATCATCATCTGCTTGTGTGTGTCTGTAATTTTTATAAGCTATCTTTTTTGTCTTTACAGCATGTGCTGTAAAGACAAAAAAGTAGTATAGTTCCGAACCGGAACTATAATAAACATGAGCTTCGTAAAACAAGTTAAACACATCCTAACCGGATCAAAATAAAATAAAGGCAGCACCAGCGGGTGAACACCCAAGGGGAATGGGCACGCCAACGGAACCAGACGATTAGAGGCCCCAGTCTCCTAAGCTCAGAACTAGAACAGATACAATAAAAGAAGAAAAAGGCGACGTGAAGGAGATTGACTTCATCCCCCAACGTCTAACCTAGTTTGCACTCCGGCACAGAAGACTAAGGATCCCTCGGCCCAGTAGGACCGGAATCCTCCAGCACCGCCAAAACATGCCTCAGTAGGACAGGAAGGCATGCCCACTTCCCAAGAAGGTCGAACTGACTCAGGCGATCTCACGCTCGGCGGACCCTGGTTAATAGAACATGGACAGTATCTTAGAAATACTTCTCTTGGGAGATATAAATGTGCCAGTGCCATAGATATAGCCATCTGGAACCGTGCCATAACCTCTGGAGGAAACAAGCCACCTTCTGGAGGAGTAACGGCTCTAAGGACACCTGCTTGCCTTAGCAAAAGAATATTGGCCATTTCATACTCCTCACAAGACGTATACTACAAATCGGAGATGTCCGTCTTTAAAAAAATCAGAATCCTCCATAACTTAGAGATTGCAAATATTAACTTGAAGCAAAAATGGACAAAAGTTAAATGGCACCTTACACCCCCAATGGGTGCACCGTGTAATCTAAGCAAATAAAGGTGGGCCGGTCCAAAAGGACTGCGCAATCTGATGATAGGCCACTATGTTCTGAATAGCCCTGAGCCCAAGTATAACTACACATTTAGCAGAGAGAATCACATAACAAACATGATTAAAATCCCCCTTGTTCAATAACCCACCACAGGAGATATTAACCCTTTATTCCATAAGATCAAAGGAGTCCCATTGGGACCCTAACTTCTTTTGTTAACATTACATTCCCATATTTAAATAAAATGAAGCGATTTTACCAGAATCTACACCGTGGAACAGGAACACGGCCCCTCAAGTGTGACAGATAGTAGCATTGCTTCTGACATGGACTTGAGAGAATAGAGGCAAGCAGCGAAACTCTTCAACGTTGATTGCCAAAGAGCTGTTCACATGAGTCGGGATGGTTTTGCAGAGACGACACTCCCTGCATCTCCGGACTCAACTTTCATCCATGCTCTCACTGAGAGGCTGACAGGATTACTTAAAACTCCAGTCCCATTCCGAAGAGTACTACCCAACGTAAGAGACTATCTTCAACTTCTGACACTTCTCTGTCAACCTCCTGTGATGAAAGGCAAAGAATGACTGGGGGATGAGGGACGTGGGTGATGCAAGTATAAAATGCAAGTTTGTAAAAATCATTGAGATAAGGGGGCAGTCGGCAGAGGTTTAGATACAAGGTAATCACAGAGGCAAAAAGTGTATAATACAAATGTTTTGGTTATGCAAAACTGGGGAATGGGTAATAAAGGGATTATCTATCTTTTTAAAACCATAAACATTTTAAAGTAGACTGTCCCTTTAATGTTAGCTAGTAAACATCATTCAGGACTGTGGTAAATATTTTAAGATTTTTAAATATGATGAAAGCTTGAAAGAAGATTTTGTTTTGCCTGACTCAGTAATACAAATATGCTCAAAATTAAGATTTCTTTTTTATTCATTTATAAATGTAGTTCTCTCATCGTTTTGTCTCTGAGAATCACAATGTATTTAGTTTAGTGGTTTTAAGAGCAGGGTCCTCTAAACTTTCTATTTTGGTCTATATGGCCATATGCTATTTCTTTAGTAAACTGCATATGGGTTCAATACTGGGTATGTTTATATATTGTAATTTGTGTTTGTTTAAGAGATGTGCAGTCCATATGGCTATGTACTTCAAAGATTAAAACATCTGTAAGTATTTCTAGTTAGGCATCCGCTGTAGATTTTCTTGATAGCTGTATAGAAAGGATACATAGTAACTTTTGCTTTAGCTAATGATGTACATTTTTCATGGCTTTATACCTTTAAGAATACGTGGAAGTATTTTAAAGGGACAGTAAGTCAGAATTAAACTTTAATGATTCAGATAGAGCATGCAATTTTAAACAATTTCTAATTTACTTCTATTATCACATTTGCTTTGTTCTCTTGGTAGTCATTGTTGAAGACTAAACCTAGGTAGGTTGAAAGGAGCTTTGGAGCATGCATATGTCTATAGCAGTCTATGGCAGCAGTGTTTGTAACTATGTATTACATTGCTATAAACAATTTTGCAAACACAGATGTCAGATGGCTTAAGACACATGCACGCTCCTGAGCTCACCTAGAATTGCTCTTTAACAATGGATACCAAGAGTACTAAGCACAATTTATAATAAAGTAAAATGGAATGTTATTTAAAATTTCATGCTCTATCCAATCAATTTAAAGGACCAGTAAATACAGTTGATTTGCTTAATCAACAAATGCATGATAAAAAGACAATGCAATAACACTTAAGGGCCAATTTATCAAGTGCGGGGAGGACATGATTCGCTTGTGCAATGCTGCCCCCTGCACATTTGCAGCCAATCGCCCGCAAAATAATGTTCTCTCTATACACAGAGAGAGTGTTAGAAAAAAAACACCTGAAGTGCAGAATGAAAAAACTTGAATTATGCTTACCTTGCTATAAACAATTTTGCAAACACTGATGCCAGATGGAATCAGAATGAGACGAGAAGTGCAAAAATAATCACACCTTTATTAATAGTAAAGAAATAATAAAAAGTCAACAAGTCAAATAACAAGCCAGGAGTCAAAGCCAGAGCTGGTAGTTAGATGAGCTGAGTCAGAAGCCAAAGCGAGTAGTCAGACGAGTCGAGTCAGGAACCAGGAGGGACGTCAGACAGCCAGGTAATACACAGGAACAGGAACTCACAAACAAGTCTGAGACAACGCAAGGGCAAAGCATACTGAACAGAGGCCCTTTAAATAATAAGTGATGACATCACAATACTGAGACTGCAACCTGTCTCACACGGATGATGTACACCAGTCCGGCCATAAGAGGATGTGCAGGAAATGAGCAGCATCAGACACTCTGCACCAGATTCAGTAAGGGGTAAGTAAAATGGCTGCCAGCAGCACATTGCAAACAAAGCAGGGAAAAAACTCTGACAGTACCCTCCCCTCAACGACTCCTCCCCCAAGGGAGGACAAAAGGCTTATTGGGCAAACAGGCATGGAAGGCACAGAGGAGGGCGGGAGCATGAGCATCAGAGGAGGGAACCCATGAACGCTCCACCAAACCGTAGCCCCTCTAGTGAACCAAATACTGTATGCGACCCATGGACATACGAGAGTCAATAATGCTGCTGACCTCATATTCTTCATGGTTTTCAACAGAGATAGGACGAGGACGAGGCAACACAGTGGTAAACCAATTACAAACTAATGGTTTCCAGAGGGAGGCATGAAAAACATAGGATATGCGCATTGCAGGAGGAAGGTCAAGAGCATAGGCCACAGGATTGACCCAGTCGGAGTATTCCAAAAGGACCAACATAACGGGGAGCCATTTATTGGAAGGCTCCCGAAGGTACAAGTTGCGGGAGGACAGCCAAACCCTCTCACCAACATGGTAGGAAGGCGCGGGCATGCGCCTACAATCAGCCTGGAACTTTTGGCGCTGAATAGAACGATAAAGGCAATCCTGAATCTGCACCCACGTGGAACGGAGTTCCCGGAGATGCTCCTCCAAATCCGGAATACCCTGAGACATGAATGAATCAGGCAACAAGGATGGTTGGAACTCATAGTTTGCCATGTACGGAGATGACTGGGAGGAAGCATTAATAGAACTATTATGAGCGAACTCTGTCCAAGGTAACAGTTCAGACCAATTATTGTGGTGATCTGAGACATAGCAACGGAGGAACTATTCCAGCGCTTGATTAGACCGTTCCACGGCCCCATTGGATTGAGGGTGATATGCCAAGGAGAATGAAAGCTGGATCCCCATTTGAGCACAAAAGAAACGCCAAAATCTGGAGACAAACTGGCTTCCCCAGTTCGAGCCTATCTCCTTCGGTAACCTATGTAAATGGAAGACCTCCCGGGCAGAAATTGAAGCAAATTCCTGAGCAGCAGGCAGCTTCTTCAAGGGAATGCAATGTGACATTTTAGTAAAACGGTCAACCACCATAAGGATAACAGTATTGTCATTGGAAACAGGGAGCTCGACAATGAAGTCCATGGAAAGATGTGTCCAAGGACGCTCACCATTAGCAATAGGTTGAAGAAGACCCACAGGAAGACATCGAGAATCTGAAGACTCTCAGGAACAAAGCACTTACCACTAGGTTTCTCAGGAGGTGCATTGGTTTGGGCAGCCAGGATCTCCTCCCCAAGGGAGAAGTCAAATTAGTACGTATGGTAGCCAAAATATGGTCAGGAGGTATAGCTAGAATAGGTACAGACTCCTCCTTGGACAGAGGCGTAAATTGTCAAGAGAGGGCATCAGTCCTAACATTCTTACTACCAGACAGGTAGGAGACCACATAATTAAACTGAGACAAAAATAGCACCCATCTGGCCTGTCGGGGCAACAAACATTTTGCTACGGATAGATAAGTCAAATTCTTTTGGTCAGTAAGAATGAGCACTGGTATGCTAGTACCCTCGAGAAGGTACCTCCATTCCTTGAGTGCCAAAATTATGTCCAGTAATTTCCTGTCGCCAATTTCATAATTGCACTCCGCCGGAGACAATTTCTTAGAGAAGAAAACGCATGGATGCAAGGAACCATCAGGCGTAGGACGTTGAGACAAGAGGGCACCTACTCCAGTCTCAGACGCATCAACTTCAAGAATGAAAGGCAGGACAGGGTTAGGATTAGCCAGAACTGGAGCGGCAGCAAAGGCAGTCTTAAGACTCTCAAAAGCCTTATTGGCAGTAGGTGACTCTCAAAAGCCTTATTGGCAGTAGGTGACCAATGGAGTGGATCATTCTCCTTACGGGTCATATCAGTGATAGGTTTGACCAAGGAAGAAAAGTTTTTAAAAACTTCCTATAGTAATTGGCAAAGCCCAAAAAATGTTGAATAGAGTGAAGACCAACTGGGCGAGGCCACTGCAGGACTGCAGACAACTTGTCAGGATCCATGGAGAACCTTGCAACGGAGATTACATAACCTAGGAAGGTTACTTGAGTCTGATGGAATTCACATTTCTCGAGTTTACAAAACTGGCCATTCTCACGTAATCTCTGAAGTACCCGTGTAACATCAGAATGATGAGCCTCAAGAGTGGGTGAGTGTATGAGGATATCATCTAAGGACACCACAACATACTGTTGTAACATATCTCGTAGGACATCATTGTAGGGGTTAACATGTACTGACAGGTTCTGCCTGATTCCGCCCCCAACACCTTTATTAGGATCTGCTCAGCTGCAGACAAGTGCTTGGTAATTTGTTTGTGTGCAGCTAACAGAGCTGAGCTGAAATCTCTGTTCTACATTTCTACCTTCTTGGATTACAATTACAGGATTCGACCTGAATTTACTTTATTCATCCTGCATCCAGAGTTTTCCTAACCAAAACTACTGGGACTTTGGAACTGATTCTAACTAAATTTATTTGGAACTCTCTCTCTGTTTTCCCATGCCTGTGATGCTGGAGAACAGTCTGCTGTGAATCGACACGCCTGCTTAAGCCTACTCATCCCACTAACATGGGACATCCTTATCAGCATACTAAGCCCACTACATATATTCATAACACAGTACTGATTTCAATCAACAGCGATCCGTCGATCGCCAAAGTAACAGCCGCCTGCTTCTGATACAGCTGACAGTACTGAGACGGTGACGTCACTCGTTCTCTCTCCAGCTGATTCACACAGCCTTGCCGCTGTAATGAAGAGAGGAGACAGCGTTTCAGTGAACGACCAGGTTAAGAACTATCCTATTGTGTGCCCACTCAGATTGAAACCTTCGGACATTTGCTTGCGAGTTCTTAGGCACTTCCTACTTCATAACATATAGGGAAATTGCTGTCTAAGTATACAGCTAGGTTTTGCCTACTACATGTCCTCTAGTACTTGTACCTCAAATCTATAGGACAGTGATGCGTAACAACAAGTTCCTCAAAAATTGATACTTTTGAGAAGTGTTAACTGAGATTTATAAATTCACTCAAGTCCAAGGAGTATTCCTCTACATATAGAGTTATACCGGATACAGTGAAACAAACACATAATATAGCTGCAAGCAGCAATAGAGGTGGCCAGCACATAATTTTTGCAATGCCATATAAGTAGTTATGTCACAAAATAAAGCTATACAACAACTGTTTTAGTTCTAACATAAGCATTTGGAAAAAAACCACATTTTCGTAATGTTTGCGTTTTTTAAAATGGCTGCCACACCATATGACCTATACTTTCAACATGAACAAATGTAACTCTAGGTGACAATATATGGTTATACAGCAAATTTCACAGCTTTAACATAAGCGGTTGGAAAGAAAACACAGTTTCAAAATTTTTGCGTAAACCAATATGGCTGCCACAGCTTGTGACTAATTCCTTCAACATGAACAACTGTGACTCTAGGTCACAATATAAGACTGTACAGCAAATTTCACAGTTCTTACATAAGCGGTTGCAGAGAAAATAGACTTTCAAAATTTTTGCGTAAACCAAGATGGCTGCCCGATCGTAAGATATACAGCCTCTATATTATGCACAATAGTGCTCACTATAGATGTCAATAAACATGTAAAAAATAAAGCATTTTTGTAAAACGGTTTTTGTTTTATTATGAATTTAAATATATTGTTAAGAAATTTTGAACGATTCAAAATAGCTGCCAAACCACATGACGTATCAACTTCTCTTGAACAAATCTGAATGTTAGTCATAAGATAACTCTATAAACAAAATTTCAAGTCTGTCCCATAAGCGGTTTCGGAGAAGAAGATTTTTTTAGTTTTTAAAAATGGCGCATACGAAACAAAATGGCCGCCAAGCTATGCAATGTATGGCTTTCAAATTGCACATACTAATGCTCACTATAGAGCTCTACAATTTGCGAAAGTTTCATGAAAACTTGCAAATGTTTTATTTCACGAAGACGACTGCGCAATGCGAATTTTAACTGCAATATTGTCTCTAAGTGTTATGAGTATGTGTAATCATCTGTCTATTACACTGTAATATTGTTAAATATTGTAAAACTAATGTATGAAGTGCAAAATTATGCAATTAAATGGCGATAAAAAGGTTAATGTCTCACAGCAGCCATGTTGATTATGGAAAAATCGCAATTTTAACAATCTTGGTAGAGGACCTTGCAAGGAGCATACGTGCAAAATTGCGCTTTATTGCATTAAGCGGTTTAAGAGAAGAAGATGTTTAAAGATTTTCGCAAAATGCAAGATGGTTGCTACATCATCTGACCAAGTCACTTCTGTTGAGCAATGGCAAATCTAGGTCATAGGAGCACTAAGCACAGCAAGTTTCAAAGTTGCAACATAAGCAGTTCCAGAGCTAAAGATTATTAAGCAGTTCTCAAAATTTGTCGCAAAAAACAATATGGCTGCGTAACCTTATGACCTATGAGTTCAATATTGCATGAGATGTAGCATTGCAATAGGCTGTATCAGCATACCTGATTTCAAGAGTTTAGCATAAGTAATTTGTGTTTTGTGAGCAATTGACTCAAAAGAGGAAGTATTGAATTACAAATAATTACGATAAACATAAAACCGATATTGCTGCCGCATCATGTGACTGATTATCTCCTAATGAGCAATTATGAATCTAGGTCACAATATAAGATTATACTGCAAATTTCATAGTTCTAACATAAGCGGTTTCAGAGAAAATAGACTTTCGTTATTTTCGCATAAACCAAGATGGCTGCCTGATCGTAAGTTGTACAGCCTCCATATTACGCACAATAGTGCTCACTATAGATGTCAATAATCATGGCAAAAATAAAGCATTTTTGTGATACGGTTTTTGTTTTATCATTATTTTAAATATATTGTTAAGCAATTTTGAACAATTCAAAATGGCTGCCAAACCACATGACGTATCAACTTCTCTTGAACAAATCTGAATGTTAGTCATAAGATAACTCTATAAACAAAATTTCAAGTCTGTCCCATAAGCGGTTTCGGAGAAGAAGATTTTTATAGTTTTTAAAAATGGCGCATATGAAACAAAATGGCCGCCAAGCTATGCAATGTATGGCTTTCAAATTGCACATACTAATGCTCTTTATAGACCTCTACAATTTGCAGAAGTTTCATAAAAATTTGCAAATGTTTTATTTCACGAAGGCGACTGCGCAATGCGAATTTTAACTGCAATATTGTCTTTAAGGGTTATGACTATGTGTAATCATGTGTCTATTACACTGTAATATGGTTAAATATTGTAAAACTAATGTATAAAGTGCAAAATTACGCAATTAAATGGCGATAAAAAGGTTAATGTCTCACAGCAGCCATGTTGATTATGGAAAAATCGCAGTTTGAACAAACTTGGTAGAGGACCTAGCAAGGAGCATATGTGCAAAATTGCGCGTCATTGCACTAAGCGGTTTAAGAGAAGAAGATGTTTGAAAAATTTCGCAAAATGCAAGATGGCTGCCACATCATGTGACCAAGGCACTTCTCTTGAGCAATAGCGATTTTAGGTCATAGTAGCACTAAGCACAACGAGTTTCAAAGTTGTAACATAAGCAGTTCCAGAGCTAAAGATTTTTAAGCGTTTGTCAAAATTTGTCGGAAAAAGCAATATGGCTGCCAGAGCATGTGACCTATGAGTTCAATATTGCATGAGTTGTAGCACAGCAATAGGCTGTACCAGCATACCTGATTTTAAGAGCTTTGCACAAACAGTTAAGCAGTTATGGGCAATTGAATACAAAGCTTGGCGGAATAAAAAGAATAATAATAATAATAATAATAATAATAATAATAATAATAATAATAATAATAATCCGAACAATAACAATAGGTTGTCCTGCAACTTTGTTGCTGGCCACCTAATAATAACCTTGTGAGTTCTGCAGTTGATGTTCATATCCAAACCAACTATTACCAAGCCCTTAAAATGGACCCAGCGGAACTACCACAAGTGGTATATAATCTCTCGCAGAGGGATGATCAACTCTCCCAAGGCCTCAGGGAACTGCAAGTAGAGAACCAAACCCTACGCAACATTATTAGGGATTCTCTAACACCCAAAACATCACAACCAGAACCATCACCTGAACCATAGGTATCTTTACCAGACACCTTTTCAGGCAACCACAAGACCTATAGGCATTTCAAGAATTCTTGTAATTTACTATTCCAATTAAAGCCTAAAACATACAGCACTGAAAAATCAAAGTGCTGACTATGATATCCTTTCTCAGAGGAGAACCCAGGGTATGGGCGGATACCTTATATGAAAATAATGATCCTATACTATCCTCCTTAGCCCACTTCTTTACTACAATGGATGAGCTCTATCAAGACTCCAATCTCCAATTAACTGCTGAATCTAGCATGAGGAGTCTCAAACAAGGACGCCGCCCTGTTGAAGATTATATCACGGAGTTCAAACAATACTCTACAGACTCTCAATGGAATGCTATAGCACTAAAGAACCAGTATAGAATAGGCTTATCAGATCCTATAAAAGATGATTTGGCCCGTGTAGACCTACCGGACTCCTTGGAAAGCCTCATGAAGCTTACAATTCAAATAGATCGTAGACTTCGTGAGAGAAAGTCAGAACGGAGTGCACCTGAGGTTCCCAGTTACAACCGACCTGTTCCCATCAACAGGTCTACCTCTGAACCAATGGACATAGGGGTTATCCGAGGTCCCCTCTCTACAGAGGAATGGAACCGCAAGAGAGCACAGTTACTCTGTATGTACTGTGCAAACCCAAACCATAGTGTCAAGGATTGCCCGGTACTGCTAAAGACAAAGAAAAGTAAGTGTAATCACATACACACAGCATATCCCCTACAGGGAAAACCCACTTATTGTTGTCTCTCTTTACTTTTACAGTGGGACCAAAGCAGACTGACTACTGACGCCATAGTGGACTCCGGAGCCTATGGCAACTATATTGATAAAGATGTAATTAACATAAATAAAATTCCTTTGGTGTGCAAGCAACAACCAGTGTCCATTCGTCTTATTGATGGTTCTAGTATTCTTGCAGGACCCATCACACATCAAATGGTCCCCCTACTTGTACAAACCTCATCAGGTCATACTGAGTTTCTGACATTCGACGTTCTCCCCTCGCCGTTGTTCCCAATCGTACTAGGGTTGAGTTGGCTCCAACTACATCAGCCCTTCATAAATTGGAACAATTTGGCTGTAGAACTCTCGTCCACATTCTGCAGGAAGACCTGTTACCCTTATCAGGAACACATACTACAACTGAACAACCAGGAACCCTCACTCCCTGTAGAATATTCGGATTTCGCGGATGTATTTAGTAAGAAGGAGGCAGAGTCATTACCCCCTCATCGTATCTATGACTACCCCATCGATCTTCAACCCGGGGCAGTAGTACCTTATGGCCACCTGTATCCTTTGAGCCAGCCTGAATTGGATTACCTAAAGACGTACCTTGATGAAAACTTACGAAAAGGATTCATAAGACCTTCCACTTCACCTGCAGGTGCAGGAATCTTCTTCGTCAGGAACAAAGACTCAAGTCTACGCCCTATCATAGATTACAGGGAACTCAATAAGAAAACAGTCAAAAACAGGTACCCTCTACCGCTAATACCCAAACTCATAGAGAGGCTTCATCAGGCGACAATCTTCACTAAACTTGATCTACGTGGAGCCTATAACCTCGTACGAATTAGGGAGGGGGATGAGTGGCTCACCACCTTCCGGACTAGATATGGTCTTTATGAATACCTTGCAATGCTGTTTGGGCTTTGCAATGCTCCAGCAACCTTCCAATACTTTATAAATGATATATTTAGGGATCTCCTTGATATGTGCATCGTGATATACCTAGATGATATTCTGATTTATTCGAAAACTCTCGCAGACCACATCAGACATGTACGATGGGTTCTCTCCTGTCTCAGAACTCACCACGTATACGCAAAACCTGAGAAATGTGTTTTCCACACCATCAACATTTCATTTTTAGGTTATCACGTCACTCCAACTGGAATACAGATGGAACAGGATAAGGTGCAAACTGTACTGGAATGGACACCACCCTCCTCAAAAAAGGAACTGCAACGTTTTCTAGGCTTCGCAAATTACTACCGTAAATTTATTAAAAATTTCTCTAAGATAGCAAAACCACTCTCCAAACTCTCCGGTGCAACACGATTTCTCTGGAGCACCGATGCCAACAACGCATTCATTGAGCTGAAAAGAAGGTTCACTACAGCCCCAATACTACGTTTTCCCAATCCTAGTATTCAATTCATCCTGGAAGTTGACTCCTCAGACTTTGCCATTGGTGTGATACTATCACAACGTGAAACACCAGCCACACCGCTACATCCAGTTGCTTACTACTCGAAGATCATGTCTCCAGCAGAAAGGAATTATCCAATAGGTGACAAAGAACTCCTAGCTATAAAACGGTCTTTGGAGCACTGGAGACATCTTTTAGAGGGCACAGAAATACTTATTATTATTTATACCGACCACAAAAACTTGGAGTACCTCCAGAACAACAAAACGTTATCTGCAAGACAGGCCAGGTGGAGTCTTTACTTTGCTAGGTTTAACTTCAATATCATCTATAGACCAGCAAATAAAAACGCTAAGGCAGATGCATTGTCTCGGAAAGAAAGCAGACCTACAGACCCAGTTATACCACAAAGCATAATACCAGTTAAACGGTTTTTGGGAGTAACAACAACTCTCATTACAGAAATAGAGAACGCTATGAAGTCCGAAAGCAATCTCCCCCTCAAGGATATTCTCCTCGGAGCCAATGGTTTATACTACCACAATGACAAGTTATACATCCCATCAAGCCTTAGACCTCAAATGTTACATCTTTTTCATGACGCCCCTCTATCAGGTCACCAAGGAGTAAGACGTACTATGGAAAAGATATCAAGAGACTTTTGGTGGCCAGGATTAAAAACCTCTGTCGAGAACTACATACAAAGCTGTACCATATGTACAACGTGTAAAAATGAGAACAAAAACCCTTTTGGACTGCTTATGCTCCTAAATATACCTGACAAACCCTGGCAACGTCGAGCTGGATTTCATTGTGGACCTACCAGTGTCAAACTCACAAAAAACAATTTTAGTGGTGAGTGATCACCTAACGAAGATGGCACACTTCATCCCTTACCACAAGCTTCCTACCTCATCTGAGACGGCAGATTTATTCATTAAACATATAATCAGGCTTCACGGCATACCACCAACATTGTTCTCAGACAGAGGGACACAGTTTACATCCAATTTCTGGAAACATCTATGCAAAATGTTACAGATAGATCATAGGTTTTCCACGTCATACCATCCACAAACGAAGGGACAAGTAGAACGAATGAACCAATGGCTGGAACAATACCTCTGCTGCTATTGTTCCCAACATCAGAATGATTGGGTACAGTTTTTACCTCTAGCGGAATATGCCTACAATGACGCAACTAACTCTACAACTAAAATGTCACCATTCTACGCTAACTATGGGTTCCACCCAACTTTTACAATTGCTCCAGGTGTTGTTTCCAACTCTCCACAAGTTGATCAGTTGACTAACACATTACTAGAAACGTTCAGAATCCTCCATGATAATATCACCCAAGCTCAGGCGTCCCAGAAAAGATATTACGACCAAAGAAGACGACCACTCCCTAACTACGCTGTTGGTGACACTGTATGGCTGTCGACAAAAAAACACAGATTACACATACCAAGTAAGAAGTTGGCTAGGAAATTCATAGGACCTTTTTCCATAACAAAGGTGGTCAACAATAATGCAGTAACACTAGAGCTACCTACTAGTTTGCACCTACATCCAACGTTCCACGTCTCTTTACTAAAACCAGCAAGATTCATGAGGGACTCTAGTATCGTCTTGCCACCTGCTCATATAGATCAACACCCCAACAAATATGAGGTACAGGGATTGCTTGATTCCAGATATAAAAAGGGAGAATTGTAGTATATTTTGCACTGGAAAGGGTATTCCAGTCAGGATGATTCATGGGAACCCTCTACTAACCTCCATGCACCCAGGTTGGTGGCTTTGTTCCATCGCCGCTACCCCGATCGGCCTCATCTGCAAGCTGTGGAACGGCTTGCTTGAAGGAGGGGTCATGTAAGGGTTAACCTGTACTGACAGGTTCTGCCTGACTCTGCCCCCAACACCTTTATGAGGATCTGCTCAGCTGCAGACAAGTGCTTGGTAATTTGTTTGTGTGCAGCTAACGGAGCTGAGCTGAAATCTCTGTTCTAAACTTCTACCTTCTTGGATTACAATTACAGGTTTCTACCTGAACTTACTTTATTCATCCTGCATCCAGAGTTTTCCTAACCAAAATTACTGGGACTTTGGAACTGATTCTAACACGCCTGCTTAAGCCTACGCATCCCACTAACCTGGGACATCCTTATCGGCATACTAAGCCCACTACATATATTCATAACACAGTATTGATTTCAATTAACCGTGATCCGTCGATCGCCAAAGTAACAGCCACCCGCTATTGATACAGCTGACAGTACTGAGACGGTGACGTCACCCATTCTCTCTCCAGCTGATTCACATAGCCTTGCGGCATACGCGGCTCTGTAAAGAAGTGTGGAGACAGCGTTTCATTGAACGACCAGGTTAAGCACTATCCTATTGTGTTCCCACTCAGATTGAAAACTTCGGACATTTGCTTGCATGTTCTTAGGCACTTCCTACTTCATAACATATAGGGAAATTGCTGTCTAAGTATACAGCTAGGTTTTGCCTACGACATGTCCTCTAGTACTTGTACCTCAAATGTATAGGACAGTGATCCGTAACAACAACTTCCTCAAAAATTTATACTTTTGAGAAGTGTTAACTGAGACTTATAAATTCACTCAAGTCCAAGGAGTATTCCTCTACATATAGAGTTATACCGGATACAGTGAAACAAACACATATAATAACCTTGTGAGTTCTGCAGTTGAGGTTCATATCCAAACAAACTTTTGACAATCATTAATAAATTCCTGGAAAACAGCTGGAGCATTACTTAGGCCAAAGGGCATTACAAGATACTCAAAATATTTCATAAATAAATAAATAAATAAATAAATAATGCCCGCTCCTGGTGTTAAAGGCTGTTTTCCATTCGTGGCCCTCCTTAATCCTAACGAGATTGCATGCTCCTCTCTAATCAAGTTTAGAAAAGACCGTAGCTCCCCTGAGGCGGTCAAAGAGTTCCGTAATGAGCGGAATATGGTAAGCATTCTTAATGGTAAGATGATTAAGACCCCTATAATCGATGCATGGTCTTAACTCGCCACCCTTTTTCTTCACGAAGAAGAAGCCAGCCCCTGCAGGAGAGCAGGATTTGTGGATGATTCCCCGCGACAGAGCATCGGCAACATACTCCTCCATAGCACAATTCTCTGCAACAGACAGAGGGTAAACCCAGCCCCGAGGAGGAATGGCTCTGGGTTGCAGGTCTATGGCACAATCGTAAGACCGGTGAGGAGGCAACGTACCGGCACGCACCTTGTCAATAACGTCTAGGAACTCTCGGTACTCCTCTGGCAATTGAGATACCGAAGAAGTGCACAAGACTTTGACTGGTTTCCGAAGACAAGTGGAGATACATTACGGGGACCATGACAAAATTTCGGACCTGCACCAGTTGAGACTGGGATTGTGCTTTTGGAGCCAGGGATAACCCAGAACAACCAGAAAATGCGGAGAGTTTATCACCTGGAAATGGAGGGTTTCAAAATGGAGATCCCCAACAGCGATGGATAACGGAGCGGTTTCGTGAGTAACGAGTGCGGGCTGAAGGGGCCTGCCATCAATGGCCTCAATAGCAAGCGGAACGGACTAAGGCAATACAGGAATGGAGTGCTTTCATACAAAAGCACTGTCAATGAAAAAGCCTGCAGCACCGGAGTCAACAAGAGCCTGGGTGACTATGGAGGAGTCCATCCAGGAAAGGACAACCGTGACCAAAGGTTTCTCCTTTAGCGGTTCCGGGGACGAGGATAAACCACCCAAGGTATGCCCGCGACAGGACCTTAGGTGTGAGCGTTTCCCGGCCATGTAGGACAAGACTTTAAAAGGTGGCCCTGTAACCCACAATAGAGGCAGAGCCCCTCCCTCCTCCTAAAGGCCCTCTCCGCTGCATCGCCTCAGCAGTACCTGGTGACTCAGGACCAGGAGGCATGGGAGGAGAGGCAGGCATGGGTGGGAACGAACACATAGGAGACAACGTAACAGGAGGCTTCCGCAAGCGCTCCTTGAAAGAGGGCCTCTCACTTAGTCTGATGTCAATTAGGATTAAAAAAGACACCAATGCCTCGAGATCCTCTGGTAAATCTCTGGCAGCAACTTTGTCTTTAATCGCATCAGAGAGCCCATGAAAGAAGGCAGCAACAAGGGCTTCATTGTTCCAACCTACCTCTGCGGCAAGCGTAAGGAACTCAATGGCATACTGAGCAACAGATCTCGTACCTTGCTGAATGGACATGAGTCGTTTAGCAGCAGAGGAGGAGCGAGCTGGAACATCAAAAACCCTTCAAAAGGAGGCCACTAATTCAGGGTAATTTGAAATCACAGGTTTATTAGTCTCCCACAAGGGATTAGCCCAGGCAAGAGCTGTGTCAGAGAGTAACGATGAGAAAACCCACCTTAGCTCTGTCAGAGGGAAACGCCTGAGGTAACATCTCAAAGTAAATGCCAACCTGGTTCAAAACCCATCTGCACTGAATAGGATCGCCTCCATATCGCAGAGGTTGAGGTGCAGAACCGAACATGCTCCTGGTAGGACTAGGTACAGCAGCGGAAACAGGAGCAGCCATAACTTGTGGGACACTCTCGTTCAAATTTGCAGTGCGAGTCAGCCGGGTTTGCAGGTGTAGTGCAAATTGATTCAAGCTGTGATCCTATTCATACATCCTGGAAATTATGGTAGGTAAAGGTGGATTATTAGCACCATCAGGATTCATGGCCCTTGCGTAATGTCAGGGTGCCAGGAATCGACTGAGACGAGAAGTGCAAAAATAATCACACCTTTATTAATAACAAAGAAATAATAAAAAGTCCAAAAGTCAAATAACAAGCCAGGAGTCAAAGCCAGAGCTGGGAGTCAGACGAGCCGAGTCAGGAGCCAAAGGGAGTAGTCAGACGAGCCAAATCAGGAACCAGGAGGGATATCAGACAGCCAGGTAATATACAGGAACAGGAACTCACAAACAAGTCTGAGACAACGCAAGGACAAAGCATACTAAACAGATGCCCTTTAAATAATAAATGATGACATCACAATACTGAGACTGCAACCTGTCTCACACGGATGATGTACACCAGTCCAGCCATAAGAGGGCGTGCAGGAAATGAGAAGCATCAAACACTCTGCACCAGATTCAGTAAGAGGTAAGTAAAATGGCTGCCAGCAGCACATGGCAAACAAAGCAGGGAAAAAACCCTGACACATTGAAGTTCCAGTTTACGGCGGCAAACGTATGAAGAGGACGCTCCACGCCGGATGTCTTCAGGATGGACCCACTCCGCGCTGGATGGATAAAGATAGAAGATGCCGTCTGGATGAAGACTTCTTGCCGCCTGGATGAGGACTTCGCCGGCTGGATGAAGATCAAAGAGGCCGCCTGGATGAAGACTTCTTGCCGGCTGGATCCTTCAAGCGGGACTTCAATAAATGTAAGTGGATCGTCTGGGGTTAGGTTTATTTAAGGGTTTTTTGGGTGGTTTTATTTTGAGATTAGGGTCTGGGCAAGTGAAAGAGCTAAATGCCCATTTAAGGGCAATGCCCATACAAATGCCCTTTTCAGGGCAATGGGGAGCTTAGGTTATTTTAGATAGGTTTTTATATTTAGGGGGTTAGTTGGTTGGGTGGTAATCATAACCCGAGTGATCTTCAGTGTGTTGGGCACATAGTTGGGCAGATCAGATTATCATAGCCTGAAATAAAAGGTTTATAACAGGGTCTATCGCAGGAGCTCTACATAAACACGTCTGCCCTGTTCAGCTGCCGACTCCGCCCCCCCCCCATCTTAGTTTTCTTTAAGGGGGGATTGGGTGGGTTTAAGAGTAGGGTTGGTTGTGTGGGTGGTGGGTTTTAATGTTGGGGGGGGGATTTGTAATTTTTTTTACAGGTAAAAGAGCTGATTTCTTTGGGGCAATGCCCCACAAAAGGCCCTTTTAAGGGCCATTGGTAGTTTATTGTAGGCTGGGGGGGGGTATTTTTTTGGGGGGGGACTTTTTTATTTTGAATGGACTATTAGATTAGGTGTAATTCTTTTTTATTTTTGGTAATGTGGTTTTTTATTATTCGTAATTTAGTGTTTGTTTGTTTTTGTAATTTAGTGTTTTGTTTTTTTGTAATTTAGTAATTTTAATAAGGTTTAATAGTATATTTAAATAATTTTTAGTAGGGTTAGGTTTTTATAATATGTAATTTAATTTATGAAATTGCTAGTTTAATATAATAGTTTAAAATTAGTTTAATTTAATTCTACAGGTAAGTTTAAATTTATATTAAGATAGGGATGTTGTAATTTTAATTTAAAGTTATCGGGTTGTTAGGTTAAGGGGTTAATAGCTTAATTTAGTTTATGTCGATGTGGGGGGCTGAAGGTTTAGGGGTTAATAGGTTTAGTTAGTGGTAGTGATTTTGGGGTTAATACTTTTATTTAGGTTGCGGCGGGTCGGGGAGCGGCAGAATAGGGGTTAATACATTTATTTAGGTTGCGGCAGGTCGGGGAGCGGCGGAATAGGGGTTAATACATTTATTTAGGTTGCGGCAGGTCGGGGAGCGGCGGGATAGGGGTTAATAACTTTTATATAGGTGGCGGCGATGTCGGGTGGCGGCAGATTAGGGGTCTTTAGACTCGGGGCTTATGTTAGGGTGTTAGGTGTAAACGTAACTTGTTTTCAACCATAGAAATCAATGGGATATCTGACAGCATCGAACATAAGCTTTCAGTGCTTTCAGACTCCCATTGATTTCTATGGCATCAGCAGCCTCTAGGGTGGTGGATTAAAAAACCAGGTACGCTGGGCCATAATAGCCGCGAACGTACCTGTTAGAAATTTGATAACTGGGAAAAGGGGTCAAATAGAGCTGAATGTGTATTCGGAACATCTGTAATGAAGTAACCATTGATCTCAGTGGCGGCTGGTGAATTTTTAGGATGGGGGTGCACAAGACCCTCCCCCTATTAGAAAGCCACGCCCCTTTGAAAAACCGCGCCCTTTTTGAAAAACACGCCCCTTTAATAAGCCACGCCCATTTTAAAAGCCACACCCCTTTGTGAAAGTCACGCCCCTCAAATGGCCCCACCCATTTGAACCAGCAGTGTTTTTGGTCATCGTCTTCTTGAAATATCCAGCCCCGGCCTGGGGGTAACTTCAACTGAAGTTTGTGACTGATTCCTCAACATTATTCTCAAGTATCTGCTGATATTGAGTGGAATCCATGAGACCCTCAACAATATTCCCAGTAGTACAGGTCTTTGGAGGTGGTCTGTGGGCTGTTTTTGACCGTTCTCACCATCCTTTGCCTTTGCCTCTGGCCCTCTCTGATATTTTACTTGCCCTGCCACTTCTGGCCTTAACAAGAACTGTGCCTGTGGTCTTCCATATCCTCACCATGCATTGCTCACTGTGTTCCTCATAGTGGACACAGACATCTTAAATCTATGAATGCATACTCTTCAGTACAGCCATGTTCACGTGCGACAGTGCACAAATGGAGGAGCCTACACTACCTGCCCATGTCTAGTCTTAAAATATACATGATGGTGCTCAGTTAAATTATATAATAACATATATATATTAACCAAATGATTAATTAAAGCTGCAAAATAATAAGAATGTTGAATGTACATTCATGAAAACATATATATTCCTGGATTTAAAGAACCTTCCACTTTATAGAGAAATACAACCACATTTCAATTACTGTTGCCCCAGCCCCCAGTGTTCGATATAAGGCAATGCAGCCAAAGGCCTTGGCAACATGAAGATAAATACACCCACATTTTACTTTCTACAAAAGAAGATTATTTCTATTACACTAGTGCTTAATAATTAACTTCAACAGTAAAGATTAAAACAGAATGTTGTTAACTCAAGTACAATTTTTGTAAATTAAGTCAATCCGCCTGTCTTTTTTTGAGGCAAATAAATCAATAACATTTTCGGTGAATGTAGGCATGTCATTGATCAATTGTTTTTCAATTGTGAGCATGGCTAGAGCAGTCAGTCTTTCCTCAGTCATGGTGCTCCTTAGAAATATCTTAACTCGTTTTAAAGTTGAGAAACATCTCTCAGCCTCAGCAGTTGTCACGGGAATAGTCGAAATAATTTGCAACAGTTTGTAGGTCTCAGAGAAAGTACTGTCCAAGTTATTTTCTATTACAAACTGTAGAAGACTGATGGCACCATTCATATTTCGGAAATCTGGTCTTCTGTAAATTACTCCTAGTTCAGTTTTCAGGCGATCTTTCTGTAATGTGTGATAAACCGCTGATGTTTGTTCAAGAAGCTGATTTGGAAAATTTTTCTCGTAATCCGCAAATTTTTCCGCTTGGAGGAGAGAAACAGCCGAGTAGTGAGTTATAAAAGAAAATCTATCTTTTACTTGATTTGTGATAACATCGCATATCTCTTTAGCTGCCACAGTCTGAGCAATGTGAATATTTTCTCTCTTCCTTTTCCTAGATGTTTCCTCTGTTTCTGATATCGTCATGGTCACTGTGTCCATTCTATTCCTTTCGTTTTCCATTGTCTGCTGGAAAGTGTTAATATGTTTTCTAATAAGTGCCGCATCTGTTTGTGTTTTCTGAAGTTGGTTGTATAACACATCTACATGTGGCATAATATTGTGAAAAACTGTAAGCCAAAACACAAATACCGAGTCTTGTAACATACGCCGAATAGCCCCTGCTTGATTTATAGCTATTTCTTTTTTCGATGTTGACTCTATTTTTTCCATGCATTCAATTAACTGTTCCCTGTTTTCAAAAACTGTATTGACGGTTCGACTCTTGAAATTCCACCTGGTGGCTGAACCATGAGGTATCCTTCTTCTAACAGTTTCATCTAGAATAGCTATCCTTTGTGGCGAGTTACTAAAAAAGTTAGTAATGTCACTTAGATTTGAAAAAAATACTCGAACTTGTTGATTTTGACTGCTTGCTTGGCTGACAATTAAATTGAGCTGATGTGCGTAGCAATGCACAAAATGTGCATTCTTGTAGGTACGTTTAATTATAGCCTGAACACCTGCATGCTGACCACTCATCACGCTTGCACCGTCGTAACTCTGCGATATCAGTTTCTCTGGGTTGTCTATAACTTTTTCCAAAGTAGCTTGAATACACGTAGCTAAAGATTCGGCATCATGTCCAGCTGGATTAGTGAATTCCCAGAATCTCTCAACCGGTTGTCCGTTACCTATAATGTATCTAAAAACAACAACCAATTGGAAGGCAGATGAAACATCAGTAGTTTCATCTGCTATCACTGCTACAAAACTTGCATTTGAGATTTCCTTCTTTATTTGGTTCTGGCAAACAGTAAGCATACAGTCTAATAAATCGTTTTGAATTTCTTTTGACGTTCCTTTAAAAACAGTGGCACTAGCGAGATGTTCTTTTAGAGATGCATCAAGCTCTGCTGAGAAGTTTATAAGACCTCTGAAAATGCCTGGATTTAATGAATCATCGCGTTCGTCATGTCCTCGAAGTGCAAGCTCAAATGCGCCGCAAAATAAAATACAATTAATTATTTTGGAAAGAACATAGCGATTTTTCGTTACTTGCTCATTATGTTTTTTAATATTCAAACGATATGCACTGTCAAGTTGTTGCCGAATATCAACCCTTCCTAGCAAATTAAACTCTAATGTGGAGTTTAAATGTGATTGGGAGCAATTATGTTTATTGATTTTTTGACTTAAATGTGATAAATCGGCGACACCATAACTCACCCAGCTTGAATCCCCACTTTGTTTTGCAAACAGGAGACAATAAAAACAAAAGAGCCTGTTAGATAATTCACAACCACAAATCCATGGATATTTATCATATACCTCGGGTTTGAATTCTCTTTTGTAATCTCTAGTTTTACATTTTGTCACCTGGGTAAGGTTAAGCATAGGTGTTGGCCTGAGCATTTTAATTTCCATTTTTCTTTCAATGGGCAACGTTGAAAAATGTAATTGCTTTAGCTCAGACACACTAATTTTACTAAGTGCCATCTTAACTGTTAGTTTACACACAAAGAACAGTCCTTTGCTCTTATCTAATATATAACTTGTAGGTAGGTAGCTCTGCAGCTGTTAGAAAATATACAACTTAATAGTTTAATAGTTTGGCGGTGGTTATGTAATATATAACTTGTAGGTAGGTAGCTCTGCTGCTCTGCAGCTGTTAGAAAATATACAACTCAACTTGAAGTAATAGTTTAATAGTTTGGCGGTTGTTATGTAATATATAACTTGTAGGTAGGTAGCTCTGCTGCTCTGCAGCTGTTAGAAAATATACAACTCAACTTGAAGTAATAGTTTAATAGTTTGGCGGTTGTTATGTAATATATAACTTGTAGGTAGGTAGCTCTGCTGCTCTGCAGCTGTTAGAAAATATACAACTCAACTTGAAGTAATAGTTTAATAGTTTGGCGGTTGTTATGTAATATATAACTTGTAGGTAGGTAGCTCTGCAGCTGTTAGAAAATATACAACTTAATAGTTTAATAGTTTGGCGGTTATTATGTAATATATAACTTGTAGGTAGGTAGCTCTGCTGCTCTGCAGCTGTTAGAAAATATACAACTCAACTTGAAGTAATAGTTTAATAGTTTGGCGGTTGTTATGTTATATATAACTTGTAGGTAGGTAGCTCTGCTGCTCTGCAGCTGTTAGAAAATATACAACTCAACTTGAAGTAATAGTTTAATAGTTTGGCGGTTGTTATGTAATATATAACTTGTAGGTAGGTAGCTCTGCAGCTGTTAGAAAATATACAACTTAATAGTTTAATAGTTTGGCGGTTATTATGTAATATATAACTTGTAGGTAGGTAGCTCTGCTGCTCTGCAGCTGTTAGAAAATATACAACTCAACTTGAAGTAATAGTTTAATAGTTTGGCGGTTGTTATGTAATATATAACTTGTAGGTAGGTAGCTCTGCTGCTCTGCAGCTGTTAGAAAATATACAACTCAACTTGAAGTAATAGTTTAATAGTTTGGCGGTTGTTATGTAATATATAACTTGTAGGTAGGTAGCTCTGCAGCTGTTAGAAAATATACAACTTAATAGTTTAATAGTTTGGCGGTTATTATGTAATATATAACTTGTAGGTAGGTAGCTCTGCTGCTCTGCAGCTGTTAGAAAATATACAACTCAACTTGAAGTAATAGTTTAATAGTTTGGCGGTTGTTATGTAATATATAACTTGTAGGTAGGTAGCTCTGCTGCTCTGCAGCTGTTAGAAAATATACAACTCAACTTGAAGTAATAGTTTAATAGTTTGGCGGTTGTTATGTAATATATAACTTGTAGGTAGGTAGCTCTGCAGCTGTTAGAAAATATACAACTTAATAGTTTAATAGTTTGGCGGTTATTATGTAATATATAACTTGTAGGTAGGTAGCTCTGCTGCTCTGCAGCTGTTAGAAAATATACAACTCAACTTGAAGTAATAGTTTAATAGTTTGGCGGTTGTTATGTAATATATAACGTGTAGGTAGGTAGCTCTGCTGCTCTGCAGCTGTTAGAAAATATACAACTCAACTTGAAGTAATAGTTTAATAGTTTGGCGGTTGTTATGTAATATATAACTTGTAGGTAGGTAGCTCTGCTGCTCTGCAGCTGTTAGAAAATATACAACTCAACTTGAAGTAATAGTTTAATAGTTTGGCGGTTGTTATGTAATATATAACTTGTAGGTAGGTAGCTCTGCAGCTGTTAGAAAATATACAACTTAATAGTTTAATAGTTTGGCGGTTATTATGTAATATATAACTTGTAGGTAGGTAGCTCTGCTGCTCTGCAGCTGTTAGAAAATATACAACTCAACTTGAAGTAATAGTTTAATAGTTTGGCGGTTGTTATGTAATATATAACTTGTAGGTAGGTAGCTCTGCTGCTCTGCAGCTGTTAGAAAATATACAACTCAACTTGAAGTAATAGTTTAATAGTTTGGCGGTTGTTATGTAATATATAACTTGTAGGTATGTAGCTCTGCTGCTCTGCAGCTGTTAGAAAATATACAACTCAACTTGAAGTAATAGTTTAATAGTTTGGCGGTTGTTATGTAATATATAACTTGTAGGTAGGTAGCTTTGCTGCTCTGCAGCTATTAGAAAATATCAACTAGAAGTTGAACTAAATTGTTAAAGAACTCCCTAAAAATCCAGTATACTCCTAAACTTGCTAATCTCAGACTGTGTCTGTTGTTTAAATTACAAGTAGAAAAATAAAAATGTTTTTTTTTTTAAACACTAGTTCAAGTTCAAGACTCAACTCAAGTTACTCTATATAAAAAGCAATCTCAGACTCAGACTGTATCTGTTGTTTAAATTACAAGTAGAAAAATAAAAATGTTTTTTTTTTTTTAAACACTAGTTCAAGTTCAAGACTCAACTCAAGTTACTCTATATAAAAAGACATCTCAGACTCAGACTGTATCTGTTGTTTAAATTACAAGTAGAAAAATAAAAATGTTTTTTTTTTTAAACACTAGTTCAAGTTCAAGACTCAAGTTACTCTATATAAAAAGCAATCTCAGACTCAGACTGTATCTGTTGTTTAAATTACAAGTAGAAAAATAAAAATGTTTTTTTTTAAACACTAGTTCAAGTTCAAGACTCAAGTTACTCTATATAAAAAGCAATCTCAGACTCAGACTGTATCTGTTGTTTAAATTACAAGTAGAAAAATAAAAATGTTTTTTTTTTAACACTAATTCAAGTTCAACTTAGACTCAACTCACTCTATCTAAAAAGCAATCTCAGACTCAGACTGTATCTGTTGTTTAAATTACAAATAGAAAAAAAAGGTTTGTTTTTTTTTAACACTAGTTCAAGACTCAACTCACTCAGTTACTCTATATAAAAAACTGCAGGCCTGCAGCAAAAATCATTAAAATATCTGCCCACAAAGTTACTAAACTAATAATATATTACTAGTATAAATTAAGTTAACTAAAGTATCTTCAAGTTCTATATAGATATAGATAACTAGAAAATCTGAATACTACTAGTAGTGACTGTGAATCTACAGTTCTAAACTAATTTGCTGCTAAGCTAAGCCTAATGTAATTAATAATAATTATAATGGCTATTGGCTAACTATCTAACTGTCTATTAGCCTGCTCCTGGGCCCTGGCTATTTCTTTGCACACTACTTGACTGCAGCTCAGCAGACACTGAGTCAGCACACAGCAGCAAATATTGACTGTCTGTCACTGTTCAATCAACTTGTTGATGCTTGATGGCTGCCAGCAGGCAGCAAAAAATATATAGTTTTGTTGTAAACAATTTTTGCACAGAGCTATGCAAAAACACTCCTCTCAGCTCAACGGCTATCTCCACAAAGATTTTCGCGCCGTTGAGCTGGGAGGAGCCTCGTGGGGGCCATCACGTGAGCCATGGAGCCTATCACAGAGTCTGAGGAGTCCGGATCAAGAGGCTGGGGGAGGAGACAGAGCACAGGCTGAACGACCGCACAGTTCAGCCTGTGCGATTATGCCTCTATAGGCATGAGGCTGGGGAGGAGCTCTACGCCTGCACAGTGAATACATTGCGATCACTGTGCAGGCATATAGAGCTCCTTACCGCACGTGCGAGTGGGGGGTGGAGACTGGAGCCTGCCCTGGACTGTCAATCAGCCTCTCTCAGCTCAGCCTCAGGCAGCAGCAGCAGGCAGTGCGCCGTGGTGGTGTGTGGTGTGACGTCACGGACGTCAGCACACTGAGTAGTCCACCCGGTCCTAGCTCCTGCCTCCTGCCTGAGCCTGATAATAAATATACAGTGTCTGTTAATGAACACTCAGTGGCGAGTCAGTGATGAGAATGATAATAGATTAAATAGCAGGGTATATAAGCTAAGCAGCAGTGCCAGTAAAGCATTATTTAATACATATAATATTAAATAATATAAATAAAAAATAAAATTAAAATTTTTCATAATTTTTTTTTTCTCATTTTTTTTTTTTAAATGCTCATTTTTTTCCCCCCTCCTCTGCCCCCTGGGGGTTCACGTGCGACAGTGCACATATGGAGGAGCCTCCACTGATTGATCTGCGTCAGATTGAGACCGGCGGAGCGTATGTTATTTCGCAAATTTCAACATTTGCCGGTCTGTAGACTTTGATAACTAGGTCGGATAAAGCTTGCAACAATTACGCTGCAGAATTCTGGCATATTTGCGGTTGACAGCTTGATAGATATCTCCCTCTATCTGAATCATTAAAATTTAATTTACTTGAGTGTCCCTTTAATTTTAATTTTGACTTTACTGTCCCTTTAAGTTACGTATCCTCCAAACTGGTTCTAATTTTTGTTTCTTGCACAGTAATCTGTGGCAGCATTATACAATTTCCATCTTGTAGTTTTATTTGAATGAAACACTTTCACCTAGATTATGAGTTTTGCGTTTGGAGGGGTATGGTGCTAACATCTCACCTCAATACCAGCGCTGCTTACGTTAGCGGTGAGCAGGTAAAACGTGCTCGTGCACGATTTCCCCATAGTAATCAATGGGGGAGAGCCGGCTGAAAAAAAACCTAACACCTGCAAAAAAGCAGCGTAAAGCTCCTAACGCAGCCCCATTGATTCCTATGGAGAAATAAAAGTTATGTTTACACCTAACACCCTAACATGAACCCCGAGTCTAAACACCCCTAATCTGACACTTATTAACCCCTAATCTGCCGCCCCCAACATCGCCGACACCTGCATTATAGTTATGAACCCCTAATCTGCTGCCCCCAACATCGCTGAACCCTACATTTGATTTATTAACCCCTAATCTGCCCCCCACAACGTCGCCACCACTATAATAAAGTTATTAACCCCTAAACCTAAGTCTAACCCTAACCCCCCCTAACTTAAATATAATTTAAATAAATCTAAATAAAATTACTACAATTAACTAAATTATTCCTATTTAAAACTAAATATTAGCTATAAAATAAACCCTAAGCTAGCTACAATATAACTAATAGTTACATTGTATCTAGCTTAGGGTTTATTTTTATTTTACAGGCAACTTTGTATTTATTTTAACTAGGTAGAAGAGTTATTACCTAGCTCACGCTAGGTATAGCGTGAGCTAGGTACAGTGGGTGCTAGGTATCATGTGTGCTAGGTATCATGTGTGCTAGGTACAATGTTGCTAGGTTCAAGGTGTGCTAGGTACCGCGTGTGCTAGGCAAGGTGGGTGCTGGGTACGGCGTGTGCTAGGTATAGCGTGAGCTAGGTACAGTGGGTGCTAGGTGCCATGTGTGCTAGGTATAATGTGTCCTAGGCACAGCGTGTGCTAGGTTCAATGTGTGCTAGGTACCGCGTGTGCTCAGCAAGGCGGGTGCTGGATATGGCGTGTGCGAGGTATAGCGTGAGCTAGGTACAGTGGGTGCTAGGTATCATGTGTGCTAGGCACGTGTGCTAGGAACAGCGTGTGCTAGGTACAGCGTGTGCTAGGTTCAATGCGTGCTAGGTAACGCGTGTGCTAGGTTCAATGTGTGCTAGGTACCGCGTGTGCTCGGCAAGGCGGGTGCTGGGTACGGCGGGTGCTAGGTACAGCGTGTGCTAGGTTCAATGTGTGCTAGGCACCGCGTGTGCTCGGCAAAGCGGTTGCTGGGTACGGCGTGTGCTAGGAATAGCGTGAGCTAGGTACAATGTGTGCTAGGTACAATGTGTGCTGGGTACAATGTGTGCTGGATACAATGTGTGCTGGGTACAATGTGTGCTGGGTACGGGGTGTGTTAGGTGCAATGAGTGCTAGGTGCAGTGAGTGCTGGATGTGACGAGTGCTAGGTGCAATGAGTGCTGGGTTCAGTGTGTGCTAGGCACAATGAGTGCTTGGTTCAGTGTGTGCTAGGCACAATGAGTGCTAGGTACTATGGGTGCTAAATACAGTGTGTACTAGGTACAATGTGCATCTCACTTGTCTCTGGAATTTTTTGTTACCTGCATCACAAGATGTTGACAGACCCTGCTCCTCAATCTATATGGACAAATCCATTAATACATATTACTGCAATTTATCCTGACTTGATCTTTGGGGCATTAAATTTAATTTATAAGTATCACCTCCCCCCCCTCCCTTATTCAGAGCCCACACCAGGGTTCAATCTTGGTGAATTATTTTCACCACAAATCCCTGCAATTTATTTATGATGTATCAATGTTTGTCAGCTATTGCAACCTGATCCTTTTGTTTGTGTATGTTTGAACAGGGGTCCTGCGTGTCCCCTAGTGTTACCTTGCATTCTAAAACCGAATAAAAATTTATTTAAAAAAAAAACAAAAAAAACCTAACACTAAGACCCTGAATATCACCTTACCGGGAGACGTCTTCACCCAACCGGGCAGAAGTGGTCCTCCAGACGGGCAGAAGTCTTCATCCAACCGGGCAGAAGTGGTCCTCCAGACGGGCAGAAGTCTTCATCCAACCGGGCAGAAGTGGTCCTCCAGACGGACAGAAATCTTCATCCAGACGGCATCTTCTATCTTCATCCATCCGGCGCGGAGCAGGTCCATCTTCAAGACATCCGACACGGAGCATCCTCTTCTGTCCACGGCCGACGACTGAATGAAGGTTCCTTTAAATGATGTCATCCAAGATCGCGTCCTTTCAATTCCGATTGGCTGATAGAATTCTATCAGCCAATCGGAATTAAGGTAGAAAAAATCCTATTGGCTGATGCAACCAGCCAATAGGATTGAACTGGCGTTCTATTGGCTGATTGGAACAGCCAGTAGAATGCCAGCTCAATCCTATTGGCTGATTGGATCAGCCAATAGGATTGAGCTTCAATTCTATTGGCTGATTGCATCAGCCAATAGGATTTTTTCTACCTTAATTCCGATTGGCTGATAGATTTCTATCAGCCAATCGGAAATGAAGGGACGCCATCTTGGATGACGTCATTTAAAGGAACCTTCATTCAGTCGTCGGCCATGGACAGAAGAGGATTCTCCACGTCGGATGTATTGAAGATTGACCCGCTCCGCGCCGGATGGATGAAGATAGCAGATGCCGTCTGGATGAAAACTTCTGCCAGTCTGGAGGACCACTTCTGCCCGGTTGGATGAAGACTTCTGCCCTTCTGGAGGACCACTTCTGCCCGGTTGGGTGAAGACGTCTCCGGGTAAGGTGATCTTCAAGGGGTTAGTGTTAGGTTTTTTTAAGGGGGGATTGGGTGGGTTTTAGAGTAGGGTTGGTTGTGTGGGTGGTGGGTTTTAATGTTGGGGTGGATTTGTAATTTTTTTTTACAGGTAAAAGAGCTGATTACTTTGGGGCAATGCCCCGCAAAAGGCCCTTTCAAGGGATATTTGTAATTTAGTGTAGGGTAGGTCTTTTTTTTTTATTTTGAGGGGCTTTTTTATTTTGTTAGGGGATTAGAGTAGGTGTAATTAGTTTAAAAATCTTGTAATTTCTTTATTATTTTCTGTAATTTAGTGGGGTTTTTTTACGTACTTTAGATAATTTTATTTAATTGTAATTAATTGTATTTAATTTAGGTAATTAATTTAATTATAGTGTAGTGTTAGGTGTAATTGTAACTTAGGTTAGGTTTTATATTACATGTAAATTTGACTTTATTTTAACTAGGTAGTTATTAAATAGTTAATAACTATTTATTAACTATTGTACCTAGTTAAAATAAAGACAAACTTGCCTGTAAAATAAAAATAAACCCTAACCTAGCTACAATGTAACTATTAGTTATATTGTAGCTAGTTTAGGGTTTATTTTATAGGTAAGTATTTAGTTTTAAATAGGAATTATTTAGTTAATGATAGTAATTTTATTCAGATTTATTGTAATTATATTTAAGTTAGGGGGTGTTAGGGTTAGACTTAAGATTTAGGGGTTAATAACTTTAGTATAGTGGCGGCGACGTTGGGGGCGGCAGATTGGGGGCGGCGATGTTAGGGACAGAAGATTAGGGGTTAATAATATTTAACTAGTGTTTGCAATGCTGGAGTGCGGCGGGTTAGGGGTTATTATGTTTATTATAGTGGTGGCGATGTCCGGTTCGGCAGATTAGGGGTTAAAAATTTTATTTTAGTGTTTGCGATGTGGGGGGGGGCCTCGGTTTAGGGGTTAATAGGTAGTTTATGGGTGTTAGTGTACTTTTTAGCACTTTAGTTAAGAGTTTTCTATGCTACAGTGTTGTAGTGTAAAACTCTTAACTACTGACTTTAAAATGCGGTACCAGGCTTGACAGGAGAGGGTCTACCGCTCACTTTGTGGCAGACTTGTAATACCGGCGCTATGCAAGTCCCATTGAAAAAATAGGATAAGCAATTGACGTAAGTTTAGTCTGGCCAAAAAAGGACCTCTTAACGCTGCTTTTTAACCCTAACGAACAACTCGTAATCTAGGCCTATATTTGTACTTTGAGATTTTTAAGTACTTCTTAAGTGCTATAAAATAAATATTTCTATATTTTTACTATCCCATATTATTGATATTCATTATTTTTACTTCTAGTTGGCTTGAATAGCTATGTTTGTACTTTTTTTTTTCTTTTTTTCAAAAGTTTATTGTGATTCAAACTTTTACATAGAGATAAACATACAAAATAAAATCAATTACATTCGTGAATCATTTTGCGTCTTACTTTTGAGGGGGTATGGATAGAGGGGGTGGGGGGGTGGGGAGTTCAAGTATTGAGAGAAGAAGTCATTGTACAATAGAGTATACCGTCCAGGCCTGCGTGTGTTTCTAGCGTTGCTAAGGGCTTTTCTGAGGTTTTTTCCTTTTCATTTAGAAGAGGAGTGTATGTAGGTTTCCCACACAAAAAGCATCTGAGCGTATAAGTCTAAAGTTTTATTTTTCATGTAAAAATATTCTTCCAGAGATATAGTGCGATGGCACTCTGCGAGCCAGTGTGCCAGGGAGGGGATCTTATCTGATTTCCAGTTTCTTGCAATCAGAATTTTAAAACTATTGCTCAGGATATGAAATAGTTTTTTTAGTGGAGTAGAAAGTTTTCTCGGGGTCTTGTTAAAGAGCCATAAGCAAGGATCTAAGGGAGTGGGTATTCCTAGTATTTTACTAGATTCCTGAGCTACCTCGTTCCAAATAGGTATTAATTTACTGCATTGCCACCATATGTGGGACATGTGGCACTCTTCAGATCCACATCTCCAGCATTGAGCTGATTTAAGTTTATATATTTTTTTACATCGTTCTGGTGTTAGGTACCATCTTTGAAGTATTTTTAAGTTAAGCTCAACGAATTTGCAGGAGATTGAGTTTTTTTTTATATTGGTGAAAATTTGCAAGGCATCTGTGTAAGTGATTTATATTCCCAATTCAGTGTTCCATCTGTCTATGTAGTATGGTAGAGCTCCGTGCGGTTGTTGTGATAGGAGGGAGTGTGTGATAGATAGAGCGTGTCTGGTTGGGGTGCATTTATGGCAAATAGATTCGAAGGGTGTCATTGACCTGATCATGTTATTGGATTGTGGGTGAGATGTGATATATGATTGACACTGTCTATAGAAGAACCAGTCTCCAAGGATGGAGAAGCCCTCAGAGACCAGCTCCTCTATGCTAGGGGAGTGTTGTTCATTTCCCAAGTGGTGGATCTGTAAGGATCTGATGGAGCTACCTGCAAGTCTAGCCGCCATTGAGAGGCCAGGTCGGAATTCGTTATTGTGTGTTAACGGTGTTAAAGGTGAGAGTTTTGTCGATATATTGGGGTACTCAGTCAGAACCCTGTCCCAGACTCTGAAGGTTTCTGATATAATTTGTGTGGTGGTTTTTAAGAATCTATCTCTGTCCCTTGGCGACCAGCATAGTTGGCCCAGGTGTTGGTTTTGTGTCATGTCATGTTCTAGTTGCACCCATAATTTGCCGTTTAGGTTCGAGCACCAATCTATGATTCGTTGTAAAAAGGTAGCTTGTCTGTATCTATGGAGATCAGGGACCCCGAGGCCTCCCATTTGTATGGGGAGGAACATTATCTTTTTGCTAATTCTCGCTCTATTGTTGAGCCAAATGTAGTTTAGGATGTTTGATTGCAGGGTGTTGAGGTAGTTTGCAGGAAGGGGGATGGGTAGAGTTTGAAAAAGGTAGAGGAGTCTTGGAAGGACGTTCATTTTAATTACGTTGATCCTCCCTAACCATGAGATATGCTTCCTTTTCCAGGAGGAAAGATCTGTGATAATTCCTTTAAGGAGTGGTTTGTAATTTAAAGTAAAAAGGTGATCTGGGGATGGCGTGAGTTGGATACCTAGGTATTTGAGTGAGCTTGTTTGCCAGCGGAATGGGCATATGTGTTTGATTAAATCTATATCCGTCGGTGGGACATTAATGTTCATAATTTCTGATTTCGTTTTATTAATTAGAAAGTTAGATACAATGCTAAATTCGTCTAACTGATGTATGATGTGCGGTATAGTGGTTAGGGGGTTAGTGATGCAGAACAGCACATCGTCGGCATATAACATAATCTTGTGATGTGAGTTGTGTATTTGTAGACCTGTTATTAGGGGGTGATTTCGTATTTTATGTGCTAGTATTTCTATTACGCAGGCGAATAGCAGCGGGGAGAGAGGGCAGCCCTGTCGTGTACCGTTTGTGATATGAAATGGGGCCGAGAGGGAACCATTTATGCGAACCCTGGCTGTTGGAGTAGAGTACATGGCGAACACCCGATTAATAAAGTCTTGCCCCACACCCATTTTTCGTAATACCGCTCTCAGAAACTGCCAACCAACGCGGTCGAACGCCTTCTCCGCGTCGGTCGACATAACCAAGAGCGGGATTTTTTTGTGTGTAGCGTATTCTATAAGTTGTATAACCCGGACAGTATTGTCTTTTGCTTCCCTGGTTGGTACGAAGCCGACCTGGTCCCTCTCAATTAGTTGTGGTAGTACTGTGTTTAGTCTTACTGCAAGAATTTTAGCGTATATTTTTAGGTCTGTATTTAGGAGTGAGATTGGCCTAAAGTTTTCGACATATTCAGGGCTTTTTCCAGGTTTTGGTATAATAGAGATGAAAGCTTCCAGTGTCCGAGTGGGGAAAGGGTTCTCCGGTGTTATCGAGTTAAAGAGAGAGAGAAGGTGCGGGGAAAGGAGATCTATGTATTTTTTATAGTAATAGTTAGTGTAGCCATCAGGGCCTGGGGCTTTGTCCGTGGGGAGGTCTTTTATGGTCCTTTTAATTTCAAGTAGGGTAAAGGGGTTTTGAAGAAAAGTTTGTTGTTCTTCTGTCAGTTCTGGGAGTTTAACGTCTGATAAGTATTTGTCAATAAAGGATGCATTGGGTTCTGAATTATGTGAATGTGAGTCTGTGGATTTCGTAGTAAGGTTGTATAGTTGTTCATAGTAGGAACGGAAGGCTTCAGCGATGTTTGAAGTGTCATAGTGTGTTTTGTTAGGGGACTTTATTGAGAGAATGTAGTCGCGTTGGGTTTTGCGTTTTAATTTGCGGGCAAATAGCCTACTGCATTTATTGTCTCCTTCGTAATGTGTCTGCTTGAGTTTAAAGGCAAATGCTTTGCATTCTTTATCTAGAAGGTTGGTCACTATCTGTTTTGTCTCTTGTAAGGTTTTTGTTAATTGTGGGTTGTCAGGTGTTCTTTTAAGTTGTGATTCTAGATCATTTGCTTTATTCAAGGAGTCATGTAGCAGTTGTCTCTGCTGTTTTTTATAATGGGAGTGCATGCTCATTAATTCACCTCGTATAGTTCCCTTATGCGCCTCCCAGATATTCTGGAATGAGGGTATCGAGTTAATATTAAAGTCGAAGAATTCTTTTATGGCTTTTTGAATTTTATCATTGTATAGTGGGTGGTCTAATAATTCCTCATTGATTTTCCATATGTAAGTAGAAGGGGAAGCTGAGGGCCATAGTATTGTGCATGAGACTATAGAGTGGTCTGACCAGGTCGCGGGAATTATGGATGATTGTGTAGTTAATGAGAGAGTAGTTACATCAGTTAGTATGTAATCTATTCGAGAGAAGCGTGAATGTGGATGGGAAAAGAACGTAAAATCGTCTGTCTCAGGGTGATGTATTCTCCAAACATCATGTAGCGCCAAATCTCTTAAGCGTTGCTTTATTACCGTCAGTGCTCTATGTGGTGTTGATGAAGTGTGATTCGAGTTATCTCGGTACGGGTCTAAGGAAACATTAAGGTCTCCTCCCATTATTAACATACCTTTGGCCACTTCTAAGATTTTCCCAGTGAGGGAGGTTATGAATTTGTCTTGTCCAGTGTTTGGTGCATAAGCGCTTACTAAGGTGGTAATAGTGTTAAATAGTTTCCCCACTAATATTATATATCTACCTTCTGTGTCTTTATGTGAGTCGAGTAATTGAAAGGGTATACCCTTCTTTATTAAAATTCCAACTCCATTAGTCTTGGAACTGTTTGAGGAGTAATATGAGGGACCAAATTTATAAAAGAAAGTTTTAGGTTCTTGGCCCTTTAAGAAATGGGATTCTTGTATGAATATCAAGTCCCCTCTCTTATGTTTGATATCTCGCATAACAATATTTCTTTTGTGCGGGTTATTTAGGCCCTTAGCATTAATCGTTAGAAAAGATAATTGTCTGTTATTGGTTTTATTTTTACTCATGATGATTTATCCTTAGTGGTAATACGTTGTGTCGGTTGTGTGAAAACAGTGTTAGACTATTTCTCAGGCCTGGGCGGTATAAGAACCGACATTGAAATGTGAAATAAAAAGAGCGTATACATTGTACATTTATAGGCATAAACAATATGAACATTGCAGTATGATTCATTATGCTTAAATGGTAATCAATGGGGGTAGGATAGTTAACTAGGGAGGGGGAATGGCCAGAAGCCAGAGGGAAGATTGAAATTCCTTTCATTTCAATCTGAGGTTTTACAGCAGCAAGAATGTAAGTATTAAACATAAGAATAACAATGTGACTATCTATACTAAGGGCTATCAACCAAAACCTTTCTAAATTAGAAAGACCCTTATAGGGTTATGGTAGAGAGAACAGATCAACAGGAAATAACATTTTGCTTAACTTAACTAGCAAGTAGCTAAACAGTTAGTGTACTATCTTCTGACTAGTAATGGTGACAAGTTTTACATTTCAATGTCTTACCCAAGATGAACAGTTCAAATAAGACAATTGTATTGGTCAGTCTCTTAATGATACAGGAGGAATGTTCATATTTTCTTTTCGTTTCTTAAGGGACTGAACTTTGTTCCAAGTTGTTTTCTGCAAGCTTGAGAATGGAGTATCGGCAGCTGAGGGTTGGGGGCCTTCGGCTGGGGAGGGTGGACCAGGTATTTTCAAGGGGATTCCCAGTCCTTTAGAGAGTTTGTCAAGGTCTTGTATACCTTTGTAAATAATTGTAGTTCCTTCATGGGGTACGATTAAGCTGAAGGGGAATCCCCAGCAATATTTGATGTTTCTGTCCTGGAGTATAGAGGTGATGAAACGGGTTTCTTTTCTCTTTTGTATGGTGCTGGGGCTCAGGTCCGGATAAATCTGTAGCTCATGGTCCAAATATGTGATTGTGTGGGAGGATCTGGCTTTCTGCCATATGGTTTCTCTGTCGTTGAATCTGAGGAATTTGAGGATAATGTCCCTGGGGGGAGCATTAGGTGATGGTGGGGGACGGAGAGATCTATGGGCTCTTTCTATTTCTATCGGTGGGGCCTGTTGGTTTCCCAGTCTTGACGGAAAAGTCCTTGTAAGTATTCCAACAGGTCTGTTGGCTTTATTATCTCGGGTATGCCCCTGATGCGGAGGTTACTCCTCCGTCCCCTATTCTCTAAATCCTCTATCTTTTCTTGTAGGGCTTCTAATTTGCTTTCATGTGTGCTGGTTTGGTTGTATAATGAGCAGACAGCTTCAGTAGTTATGTCTTGCGTTTCCTCAACTGTTACTATCCTCTCTCCCATCTCTGTCATGTCTCTGCGCAGCGTGGATAGTTCTCTTGTTATGAGAGATTTGAGAGATTCAAAATCTTCTTTGGATGGTAGTTTGGCTATGTCCTGCTTAAGTTGTATCATGTAGTCAGGAGATGATATTGGATCATTCTGGAAGGTGCAGTCTGTGGAGTTTGATTCTTGTGTATCTGATGTGTTGGATTGGAAAAAGGAGCTTACTAGCGTGTTGGACTGCGACTGTCCTTTAGGGTTTTTGTCCCCTTTGCCTTTGTTCTTGGATGTCATGGTTGCTGCAGGTGAGTAATTTAGAAAACGCAGTGTGAGAACTTGTGATGCAGCACTTTGCGAGGATCTGCTTAGGCCTAATGGCGTATATTGTGGTTTATGCTCGATGTGCAGTGCTGTGCGTTATTTTCTTGTCCGTGCTGTCCCTTTATATTTTATGAGGCAGTTTTGGTGTATGTTCTATTGTTGATCTGTAGATAACTGTTCTGTTCACCTCCTTAGTGGATTTTCCAATACTGTGCTGATCATTTTATTGCTATTTTTGTGATCCGTTTTTTCGGCATGTTATGCATTAAGTGGAATTATTTGTACCGTGTTCTCTCCGGTGTGAAACTTGTGTGGAGCCTTTTGTGAACAAACTGATGTGAGCTCTTACCCCATCGGATCTCCGATCATCGTGTACTGTGAGGGATCCCTTGCCGTCGCAGTTGCAAATGTGTAAAGATGGCGACGGAGCGCTCCGTTGCTCCTGCTTTCTGTAGAATTGCATGCGGGTCCGGTCTCTCCCGGTTTCGAGCTTGCTCACATTTGGGGCTTTAGTTGTTAAACCACTGTTTGCAGCTGGTTGAAAGTGCTAGACACTGTTTTAAAGGTGACAGGTCTTACTGCTGTGCCGGAGCGATGTGACTATGCGGCCATTTGCCTGCTTGGCCAAGCTCCGCCTCATGTTTGTACTTTTTAATAGTTCTTAGGTAATATAAAAACTAGCATTGAGATATAGATATATTTAAAAGTACAGCAACACATATCGGTTACCTTATATGCAGGTCTATGGTGAGGTATATAAAGAGCTTTGTGCATGCTTTTTATCATCCTGATGAAACAGCTAGAGTCCATGGCTGCCTGTTATTGTGTGCGCTCAGGTGTGAGAGAGTTCTTCAGCAGCTACTTGGCTGTAGAGTAGCAGCCTGTCTTTACAAGCACTAAAGATTTTAAAGTCAGCAGAAAACATGAGTTTCCATTTTTTTCAAACTTGGGAAAAATGTATTGTAAGCCAGTTTTACGCTAAGGGGACAATTTAACAATGTGCGGCTGTCTGCATTTATCATTGCACAAGCATTTCTAGTGAAATACTTGCACAATGCCGCCCCCTACACTTTTGCGGCCGCTAGCAGGGGTTGTCAATCAACCTGATCATATCTGATCGTGCAGATTGCTGTCCGCGCCCTCAGAGGTGGCGGACGAGTTAAGGGGCAGCAGTCTTAAGACCGCTGCTTCTTAACTCCTGTTTCCGGCGAGCACAGGTGCATACGGGGCATGATAAATCGGCCCCTATATCTGTGTAATATCTATCTAATATCTGCATTATTCTTGAAGTTATTACTGTCAAATCAAATCTATGGTATGTTATAAAAGCCCATTGCAGCAACCAGACCAATCACCTTTTTGCCCCAATCAGCATAAGCAGAACCCTTTATGTCCAAATATATATGTATTTCAGATTCCTGTACTTTGCTGTATCCCATTGTACTGCACATTGTGTTACTGGTGCCTATAAATAAAATGTGTTTACTAAAGTAATAAAGTAATTGAACTTCTTTACATGCTACAAATAAGAGACAATATTTTTACACAAGATTCATTTCTAGACCACAATGAAAGAAAAAAAAATGTCAAGGAAAATGCCCAAGGCTTTTTAAAAAAAATGTTTATATAATACCAATAAGGGACATTATTATAAAAGTCATATTTTTTTCATATCAGACTGATAGAAAAATTCTTTACAACATTTCAAGGAAAATGCCCTTTTGTGAATGTTTTAAAATGTAAACTATTTATGAAAAACATAATTTATGCTTACCTGATAAATTTATTTCTCTTGTGGTGTATCCAGTCCACGGATCATCCATTACTTGTGGGATATTCTCCTTCCCAACAGGAAGTTGCAAGAGGATCACCCACAGCAGAGCTGCTATATAGCTCCTCCCCTAACTGCCATATCCAGTCATTCGACCGAGACAAGCCGAGAAAGGAGAAACCATAGGGTGCAGTGGTGACTGTAGTTTAAACTTAAATTTAGACCTGCCTTAAAAAGACAGGGCGGGCCGTGGACTGGATACACCACAAGAGAAATAAATTTATCAGGTAAGCATAAATTATGTTTTCTCTTGTAAGGTGTATCCAGTCCACGGATCATCCATTACTTGTGGGATACCAATACCAAAGCTAAAGTACACGGATGAAGGGAGGGACAAGGCAGGCTTAAATGGAAGGAACCACTGCCTGTAGAACCTTTCTCCCAAAAATAGCCTCCGAAGAAGCACAAGTATCAAATTTGTCAAATTTTGAAAAGGTATGAAGCGAAGACCAAGTCGCCGCCTTGCAAATCTGTTCAACAGAAGCCTCATTTTTAAAGGCCCAGGTGGAAGCCACAGCTCTAGTAGAATGAGCTGTAATCCTTTCAGGGGGCTGTTGTCCAGCAGTCTCATAGGCTAAGTGTATTACGCACCGAAGCCAAAAAGAAAGAGAGGTTGCGGAAGCTTTTTGACCTCTCCTCTGTCCAGAGTAAACAACAAACAGTGTAGATGTTTGGCGAAAATCTTTAGTAGCTTGTAAGTAAAACTTTAAAGCACGGACCATGTCCAGATTATGTAAAAGGCGTTCCTTCTTTGAAGAAGGATTAGGACACAATGATGGAACAACAATCTCTTGATTGATATTCTTGTTAGAAACTACCTTAGGTAAAAACCCAGGTTTTGTACGCAGAACTACTTTATCTGAATGGAAAATCAGATAAGGAGAATCACATTGTAAGGCAGAAAAATCAGAGACTCTCCGAGCCGAGGAAATAGCCATCAAAAACAGAACTTTCCAAGATAAAAGTTTGATATCAATGGAATGAAGGGGTTCAAACGGAACCCCTTGAAGAACTTTAAGAACCAAGTTTAAGCTCCATGGGGGAGCAACAGGTTTAAACACAGGCTTAATTCTAACCAAAGCCTGACAAAAAGCTTGAACGTCTGGAACTTCTGCCAGACGCTTGTGCAAAAGAATAGACAGAGCAGAAAGCTGTCCCTTTAAAGAACTAGCTGATAATCCTTTTTCCAAACCCTCTTGGAGAAAGGACAATATCCTAGGAATCCTAACCTTACTCCATGAGTAATTCTTGGATTCACACCAATAAAGGTATTTACGCCATATCTTATGGTAGATTTTCCTGGTGACAGGCTTTCGTGCCTGTATAAGGGTATCAATGACTGACTCGGAGAAGCCACGCTTTGATAAAATCAAGCGTTCAATCTCCATGCAGTCAGTCTCAGAGAAATTAGATTCGGATGATTGAAAGAACCTTGTAGTAGAAGGTCTTGTCTCAGAGGCAGAGTCCATGGTGGAAAGGATGACATGTCCACTAGGTCTGCATACCAGGTCCTGCGTGGCCACGCAGGCGCTATCAAGATCACTGATGCTCTCTCCTGTTTGATTTTGGCAATCAGTCGAGGGAGCAGAGGAAACGGTGGAAACACATAAGCCAGGTTGAAGAACCAAGGCGCTGCTAGAGCATCTATCAGTGCCGCTTCTGGGTCCCTGGACCTGGATCCGTAACAAGGAAGCTTGGCGTTCTGGCGAGACGCCATGAGATCCAGTTCTGGTTTGCCCCAATGATGAACCAATTGAGCAAACACCTCCGGATGGAGTTCCCACTCCCCCGGATGAAAAGTCTGACGACTTAGAAAATCCGCCTCCCAGTTCTCTACACCTGGGATATGGATTGCTGATAGGTGGCAAGAGTGAGTCTCTGCCCAGCGAATTATCTTGGAGACTTCTAACATCGCTAGGGAACTCCTGGTTCCCCCTTGATGGTTGATGTAAGCCACAGTCGTGATGTTGTCCGACTGAAATCTGATGAACCTCAGGGTTGCTAACTGAGGCCAAGCTAGAAGAGCATTGAATATTGCTCTTAACTCCAGAATATTTATTGGGAGGAGTTTCTCCTCCTGAGTCCACAATCCCTGAGCCTTCAGGGAATTCCAGACTGCACCCCAACCTAGAAGGCTGGCATCTGTTGTTACAATTGTCCAATCTGGCCTGCGAAAGGTCATACCTTTGGACAGATGGACCCGAGATAGCCACCAGAAGAGAATCTCTGGTCTCTTGATCCAGATTTAGCAGAGGGGACAAATCTGTGTAATCCCCATTCCACTGACTGAGCATGCATAGTTGCAGCGGTCTGAGATGTAGTCGCGCAAATGGCACTATGTCCATCGCCGCTACCATCAAGCCGATTACTTCCATACACTGAGCCACCGAAGGGCGCGGAATAGAATGAAGAACACGGCAAGATTTTAGAAGCTTTGATAACCTGGATTCTGTCAGGTAAATCTTCATTTTTACAGAATCTATCAGAGTCCCTAGGAAGGAGACTCTTGTGAGTGGGGATAGAGAACTCTTTTCCTCCTTCACCTTCCACCCATGTGACCTGAGAAATGCCAGAACTTTGTCCGTATGTGACTTGGCAATCTGAAAGCTTGACGCCTGTATCAGGATGTCGTCCAGATAAGGGACCACTGATATACCTCGCGGTCTTAGGACCGCCAGAAGCGATCCCAGAACCTTTGTAAAGATTCTTGGAGCTGTAGCTAACCCGAAGGGAAGAGCCACAAATTGGTAATGCCTGTCCAGAAAGGCAAACATTAGGAACCGATGATGATCTTTGTGAATCGGTATGTGAAGATAAGCATCCTTCAAATCCACTGTGGTCATGTACTGACCCTCCTGGATCATAGGTAGGATGGTCCGAATAGTTTCCATTTTGAACGATGGAACTCTGAGGAATTTGTTTAAGATCTTTAGATCCAAAATGGGTCTGAAGGTTCCCTCTTTTTTGGGAACCACAAACAGATTTGAATAAAAACCCTGTCCCTGTTCCGACTGTGGAACTAGACAGATCACTCCCATAACTAGGAGGTCTTGCACACAGCTTAAGAAAGCGTCTTTCTTTATCTGGTTTACAGATAATCTCGAAAGGTGAAATCTCCCTTGAGGAGGGGAAGCTTTGAAGTCCAGAAGATATCCCTGAGATATGATCTCCAACGCCCAGGGATCCTGAACATCTCTTGCCCACACCTGGGCGAAGAGAGAAAGTCTGCCCCCTACTAGATCCGTTACCGGATAGGGGGCCGTTCTTTCATGCTGTCTTAGAGGCAGCAGCAGGCTTTCTGGCCTGCTTGCCTTTGTTCCAGGACTGGTTAGGTTTCCAGCCCGGCTTGGATTGAGCAAAAGTTCCCTCTTGTCTTGTAGCAGAGGAAGTTGATGCTGCACCTGCCTTGAAGTTTCGAAAGGCACGAAAATTAGACTGTTTGGCCTTTGATTTGGCCCTGTCTTGAGGAAGGGTATGACCCTTACCTCCAGTAATGTCAGCAATAATTTCCTTCAAACCAGGCCCGAATAGGTTCTGCCCCTTGAAGGGAATGTTAAGTAATTTAGACTTTGAAGTCACGTCAGCTGACCAAGATTTAAGCCATAGCGCCCTACGCTCCTGGATGGCGAATCCAGAATTCTTAGCCGTTAGTTTAGTCAAATGAACAATGGCTTCAGAAACAAAAGAATTCGCTAGCTTAAGTGTTCTAAGCTTGTCAAGTATTTCAGTCAATGGAGTAGCTGTCTGAAAGGCCTCTTCCAGAGACTCAAACCAGAACGCTGCAGCAGCAGTGACAGGAGCAATGCATGCAAGGGGCTGCAGGATAAAACCTTGTTGAATAAACATTTTCTTAAGGTAACCTTCTAATTTTTTATCCATTGGATCTGAAAAAGCACAACTGTCCTCGACAGGGATAGTGGTACGCTTTGCTAAAGTAGAAACTGCTCCCTCCACCTTAGGGACCGTCTGCCATAAGTCCCATGTGGTGGCGTCTATTGGAAACATTTTTCTAAAAATAGGAGGGGGGAAAACGGCACACCGGGTCTATCCCACTCCTTATTAATGATTTCTGTAAACCTTTTAGGTATTGGAAAAATATCAGTACACACCGGCACTGCATAGTATTTATCCAGTCTACACAATTTCTCTGGTACTGCAATTGTGTCACAGTCATTCAGAGCAGCTAACACCTCCCAAAGCAATACACGGAGGTTCTCAAGCTTAAATGTAAAAGTAGAAATATCTGAATCAGGTTTCCCCGAATCAGAAATGTCACCCACAGACTGAAGCTATCCTTCCTCAGCTTCTGCATATTGTGACGCAGTATCAGACATGGGCCTTAAGGCATCTGCGCGCTCTGTACTACGTCTAACCCCAGAGCTATCGCGCTTTCCTCTGAATTCCGGCAGTCTGGCTAATACCGCTGACAGGGTATTATCCATGATTGCCGCCATGTCCTGCAAAGTAATCGCTATGGGCGTCTTTGATGTACTTGGCGCCATTTTAGCGTGAGTCCCTTGAGCGGCAGTCAAAGGGTCTGACACGTGGGGAGAGTTAGTCGGAATAACTTCCCCCTCGCCAGAATCCTCTGGTGATAAATTTTTTAAAGATAAAAGCTGATCTTTATTGTTTAAAGTCAAATCAATACATTTAGTACACATTCTCATATGGGGTTCCACCATGGCTTTTAAACATAATGAACAAGGAGTTTCCTCTATGTCAGACATGTTTATACAGACTAGCAATGAGACTAGCAAGCTTGGAAAACCCTTTACATCAAGTTAAACAAGCAATATAAAAAACGTTACTGTGCCTTTAAGGGAAACAAATTTTGCTCAAATTTGAAATAACAGTGAAAAAAGGCAGTTAAACTAATGAAATTTTTACAGTGTATGTAACAAGTTAGCAGAGCATTGCACCCACTTGCAAATGGATGATTAACCCCTTAAACAGTCACAACAACTGCCACAGCTCCACTGTGGCTTTACCTTCCTCAATATATGACTTTTGAAGCCTTTTGAGCCCATCAGAGATGTCCTAAAGCATGCAGGGGACTGCTGAGGGAAGCTGAATGTCTCTGTCTGTAATTTTAACTGCGCAAAAAAGCGCTAAAATAGGCCCCTCCCACTCATATTACAACAGTGGAAAGCCTCAGGAAACTGTTTCTAGGCAAAAATCAAGCCAGCCATGTGGAAAAAACTAGGCCCCAATAAGTTTTATCACCAAAGCATATATAAAAACGATTAAACATGCCAGCAAACGTTTTATATTGCACATTAATCAGAGTATATACCTCTGATAGCAAGCCTGATACTAGTCGCTATTAAATCACTGTATTTAGGCTTAACTTACATTAATCCGGTATCAGCAGCTTTTTTCTAGCAAATTCCATCACTAGAAAAACTTAGGCCTAGATTTAGAGTTTGGCGGTAGCTGTCAAAACCAGCGTTAGAGGCTCCTAACGCTGGTTTTAGGCTACCGCCGGTATTTGGGGTCAGTCAGGAAAGGGTCTAACGCTCACTTTCCAGCAGCGACTTTTCCATACCGCAGATCCCCTTACGTCATTTGCGTATCCTATCTTTTCAATGGGATCTTTCTAACTCCGGTATTTAGAGTCGTGTCTGAAGTGAGCGTTAGAAATCTAACGACAAAACTCCAGCCGCAGAAAAAAGTCAGTAGTTAAGAGCTTTCTGGGCTAACGCCGTTTATAAAGCTCTTAACTACTGTGCTCTAAAGTACACTAACACCCATAAACTACCTATGTACCCCTAAACCGAGGTCCCTCCACATCGCCGCCACTCGATTAAATTTTTAACCCCTAATCTGCCGACCGCCACCTACGTTATACTTATGTACCCCTAATCTGCTGCCCCTAACACCGCCGACCCCTGTATTATATTTATTAACCCCTAATCTGCCCCCACAACGTCGCCGCCAGCTACCTACAATAAGTAACCCCTAATCTGCCGACCGCAAAGCGCCATCACCTACATTATAGCTATGTACCCCTAATCTGCTGCCCCTAACACCGCCGACCCCTATATTATATTTATTAACCCCTAATCTGCCCCCCTCAACGTCGCCTCCACCTGCCTACACTTATTAACCCCTAATCTGCCGAGCGGACCGCACCGCTATTATAATAAAGTTATTAACCCCTAATCCGCCTCACTCCCGCCTCAATAACCCTATAATAAATAGTATTAACCCCTAATCTGCCCTCCCTAACATCGCCGACACCTAACTTCAAGTATTAACCCCTAATCTGCCGATCGGAGCTCACCGCTACTCTAATAAATTTTTTAACCCCTAAAGCTAATATTAACCCTAACGCTAACACCCCCCTAAGTTAAATATAATTTTATTCTAACGAAATAAATTAACTCTTATTAAATAAATTATTCCTATTTAAATCTAAATACTTACCTGTAAAATAAACCCTAATATAGCTACAATATAAATTATAATTATATTATAGCTATTTTAGGATTAATATTTATTTTACAGGCAACTTTGTATTTATTTTAACCAGGTACAATAGCTATTAAATAGTTAAGAACTATTTAATAGCTAAAATAGTTAAAATAATTACAAAATTACCTGTAAAATAAATCCTAACCTAAGTTACAATTAAACCTAACACTACACTATCAATAAATTAATTAAATACAATATCTACAATTATCTACAATTAAACCTAACACTACACTATCAATAAATTATTTAAATACAATATCTACAATTAAACCTAACACTACACTATCAATAAATTAATTAAATACAATACCTACAAATAACTACAATTAAATAAACTAACTAAAGTACAAAAAATAAAAAAGAAGTTTTACAAAAAATAAAAAAATATTTACAAACATTAGAAAAATATTACAACAATTTTAAACTAATTACACCTACTCTAAGCCCCCTAATAAAATAACAAAGCCCCCCAAAATAAAAAATGCCCTACCCTATTCTCAATTAAAAAAGTTCAAAGCTCTTTTACCTTACCAGCCCTGAACAGGGCCCTTTGCGGGGCATGCCCGAAAGAATTCAGCTCTTTTGCCTGTAAAAAAAACACATACAATACCCCCCCCCAACATTACAACCCACCACCCACATACCCCTAATCTAACCCAAACCCCCCTTAAATAAACCTAACACTAAGCCCCTGAAGATCTTCCTACCTTATCTTCACCATACCAGGTTCACCGATCGGTCCTCGGAAGTCTTGATCCAAGCCTCGGAAGTGTTGATCCAAGCCCAAGCGGGGGGCTGAAGAGTGACATCCATCCTCGGGCTGAAGTCTGGATCCAAGCGGCGGCTGAAGAAATCCATCATCGGGCTGAAGTCGGAAGTCCATCATCGGGATGAAGTCTTCTATCAAGCCGCATCTTCAATCTTCTTTCTTCTGGAGCGGAGCCACCTTCTTCCAAGCCGATGCGGAACATCCTCTTCAACCGACGCCTACTCGCCGAATGACGGTTCCTTTAAATGACGTCATCCAAGATGGCGTCCGTCGAATTCCGATTGGCTGATAGGATTCTATCAGCCAATCGGAATTAAGGTAGGAAAATTCTGATTGGCTGATCGGAACAGCCAATAGAATGCGAGCTCAATCTGATTGGCTGATTCCATCAGCCAATCAGATTTTTCCTACCTTAATTCCGATAGAATCCTATCAGCCAATCGGAATTTGACGGACGCCATCTTGGATGACGTCATTTAAAGGAGCCGTCATTCGGCGAGTAGGCGTCGGGAGAAGAGGATGTTCCGCGTCGGCTGGAAGATGATGGCTCCGGAAGAAAGAAGATTGAAGATGCTGCTTGATAGAAGACTTCATCCCGATGATGGACTTCCGACTTCAGCCCGATGATGGAGTTCTTCAGTCGCCGCTTGGATCCAGACTTCAGCCCGAGGATGGACGTCACTCTTCAGCCCCCCGCTTGGGCTTGGATCAACACTTCCGAGGCTTGGATCAAGACTTCCGAGGACCGATCGGTGAACCTGGTATGGTGAAGATAAGGTAGGAAGATCTTCAGGGGCTTAGTGTTAGGTTTATTTAAGGGGGGTTTGGGTTAGATTAGGGGTATGTGGGTGGTGGGTTGTAATGTTGGGGGGGGGGTATTGTATGTGTTTTTTTTACAGGCAAAAGAGCTGAATTCTTTGGGGCATGCCCCGCAAAGGGCCCTGTTCAGGGCTGGTAAGGTAAAAGAGCTTTGAACTTTTTTAATTTAGAATAGGGTAGGGCATTTTTTATTTTGGGGGGCTTTGTTATTTTATTAGGGGGCTTAGAGTAGGTGTAATTAGTTTTAAATTGTTGTAATATTTTTCTGATGTTTGTAAATATTTTTTTATTTTTTGTAACTTAGTTGTTTTTTATTTTTTGTACTTTAGTTAGTTTATTTCATTGTATTTATTGTATTTAATTAATTTATTGATAGTGTAGTGTTAGGTTTAATTGTAGGTATTTTATTTAATTTATTGATAGTGTAGTGTTAGGTTTAATTGTAACTTAGGTTAGGATTTATTTTACAGGTAATTTTGTAATTATTTTAACTATTTTAGCTATTAAATAGTTCTTAACTATTTAATAGCTATTGTACCTGGTTAAAATAAATACAAAGTTGCCTGTAAAATAAATATTAATCCTAAAATAGCTATAATATAATTATAATTTATATTGTAGCTATATTAGGGTTTATTTTACAGGTAAGTATTTAGCTTTAAATAGGAATAATTTATTTAATAAGAGTTAATTAATTTCGTTAGATTTAAATTATATTTAACTTAGGGGGGTGTTAGTGTTAGACTTAGCTTTAGGGGTTAATACATTTAGTAGAATAGCGGTGAGCTCCAGTCGGCAGATTAGGGGTTAATGTTTGAAGTTGGGTGTCGGCGATGTTAGGGAGGGCAGATTAGGGGTTAATACTATTTATTATAGGGTTAGTGAGGCGGATTAGGGGTTAATAACTTTATTATAATAGCGGCGCGGTCCGCTCGGCAGATTAGGGGTTAATAAGTGTAGGCAGGTGGAGGCGACGTTGTGGGGGGCAGATTAGGGGTTAATAAATATAATATAGGGGTCGGCGGTGTTAGGGGCAGCAGATTAGGGGTACATAGGGATAATGTAAGTAGCGGCGGTTTACGGAGCGGCAGATTAGGGGTTAATAATAATATGCAGGGGTCAGCGATAGCGGGGGCGGCAGAATAGGGGTTAATAAGTGTAAGGTTAGGGGTGTTTAGACTCGGGGTACATGTTAGAGTGTTAGGTGCAGACGTAGGAAGTGTTTCCCCATAGCAAACAATGGGGCTGCGTTAGGAGCTGAACGCGGCTTTTTTGCAGGTGTTAGGTTTTTTTTCAGCTCAAACAGCCCCATTGTTTTCTATGGGGGAATCGTGCACGAGCACGTTTTTGAAGCTGGCCGCATCCGTAAGCACCGCTGGTATCGAGAGTTGAAGTTGCGTTAAATATGCTCTATGCTCCTTTTTTGGAGCCTAACGCAGCCATTCTGTGAACTCTCAATACCAGCGGTATTTAAAAGGTGCGGCCAGAAAAAAGCACGCGTAGCTAACGCACCCCTTTGGCCGCAGAACTCTAAATCTAGGCGTTAAACTGCACATACCTTATTGCAGGATAACCTGCACGCCATTCTCCCTCTGAAGTTACCTCACTCCTCAGACATATGTGAGAACAGCAGTGGATCTTAGTTACTTCTGCTAAGATCATAGAAAAACGCAGGCAGATTCTTCTTCTAAATGCTGCCTGAGATAAAATAGTACAACTCCGGTACCATTTAAAAACAATAAACTTTTGATTGAAGAAAAAACTAACTATATTACACAACTTTCCTCTTACTACCTCCAGCTATGTTGAGAGTTTGCAAGAGAATGACTGGATATGGCAGTTAGGGGAGGAGCTATATAGCAGCTCTGCTGTGGGTGATCCTCTTGCAACTTCCTGTTGGGAAGGAGAATATCCCACAAGTAATGGATGATCCGTGGACTGGATACACCTTACAAGAGAAATGTATTTCTAATAACTTTGTATTTATTTTTTTTAAAGATATTGCTAACCACTCATTTTCACTGGTCCCAATTTTAGTCTAACAGAATTACCAAAATAAAAAATACAACTACATTCAAATTCAAACCCATTCTAATCCATTTGAAAGCTTCACGATAAACCAATTGTCACGAAATTGGCATAAAACATCCTCTATTCCTTGCATGGAGACAGTGAAACACTGGAATTCCAATACAATAGGATCCAGCAACAGTTCACACCATTTTTGTACTTTTCAAATCCTACACCTCAGACTTGTTGAAAACACATTTTTCACTGTATTTCTTAACTGTTCACATAGGTTTGTTTTAATGTTACAGTTCTTATGCATGTCAGTTCAGAAACTGATAAACCACATTTTATGTAAAAATCATAGTTATTGTTTTAGAGACGTTTGTGCTGTGGACTTATTTATCTATGTTTGTTTGTATTTATTTAAAATGTATTCAGGGCCAATATTCAAGTTACATAAAACCCAAAATTAAGCATTCATCATTCAGACAGAGCATGCAGTTTTAAACAACTTTTCATTTTACTTATATCATCTAATTTGCTTTGTTCTCTTGATATAATTTGTTGCAAATCATATATAGGCCCTGGACCAGCAATGCACTACTGTGAGCTAGCTGGTGATAGGTTGCTGTACATATATATCTCTTGTCTTTACCAAATGTGTTCAGCTAGCATCCTGTTCTGTTCTGATGCTGCTTCAACAAAGGAGCCAAAGAGAATGAAGCACATTTGATAATAAAAGTAAAATGTGTAGTTGTTTAAAGTTGTGTGCTCTATCTGAATAATGAAAGAAAATCTTTTGGTTTTATGTTCCTTTAACATGTCCTTAAGGAAAAGTATGCAGTAATAAATTATTTTAGATTAAAGGGAAAGTAAAACAAAAATGTAACAAATTGTTTGGATAGAGAATAAATGTTTAAACAACATTCCAATTTACTTGTATTATCAATTTAGTTCTGTTCTCTTGTTATCCTTTGTTAAAGGGCAGTCCTAGGTGAGCTCAGGAGCGTGCACGTGTCTTAAGCCATTTGGCAGCAGTGTTTGCAAATTTGTTTATAGCAATATTATACATAGTTGCAAACACTGCTGCTGTAGACTGCTATAGACACATTAACGCTTCTAGGGGTCAAATGGCCCCTGTTCCCCTTGTTTCCACGCGAGCCTTCAGGCTTGCCGGAAACAGGAGTTAAGAAGCAGCTGTCTTAAAGGGACACTGAACCCAAATTTTTTCTATTGTGATTCAGATAGAGCATGCAATTTTAAGCAACTTTCTAAGTAACTCCTATTATCAAATTCTTTTCATTCTCTTGGTATCTTTATTTGAAATGCAAGAATGTAAGTTTAGATGCCGGCCCATTTTTGGTGAACAACCTGTGTTGTGCTGATTGGTGGGTAAATTCACCTACCAATAAACAAGTGCTTTCCATGGGTCTGAACCAAAAAAGTAGCTTAGATGCCTTCTTTTTCAAATAAAGAAAGCAAGAGAACGAAGAAAATTTGATAATAGGAGTTAATTAGAAAGTTGCTTAAAATTGAATGCTCTATCTGAATCACAAAAGAAAAAATTTGGGTTCAGTGTCCATTTAAGACCACTGCTCCTTAACCCATACGCCGCCTCTGAGGCGGCGTATAGCAATCCGCCCGATCATGTACAATCGGGCTGATTGACACCCCCTGCTAGCGGCCGCGAATCTGCAGGCCGCGATTGGACGCAAATCTGCAGGGGGCGGCATTGTACCAGTAGCTCACAAGAGCTGCTGGTGCCATGATAAATGCCAACAGCGTATGCTGTCGGCATTTATCGATGTGCGGCGGACATGGTTCGCTATAGCGTATCATGTCCGTCCGCACAATGATAAATGGACCCCCTAAACTCTTATCAGCCTATCTAGGTTTAATCTTCAACAAAGGATGCAAAAAGAACAAAGCAAATTTGATAAAAGAAGTAAATTGTTTAACATTCTATTCTATCTGAATCATGAAAGTTTAATTTTGACTTTACTACCCCTTTAAATTACTCCTATTTTACATAACCTGTTCCCAAGATGTGTTAGGTTAGAAAAAAAGACAAAAACACGTAAACATAATTTCTGAACCATAAGCAGATTTTATGAGAACTTCATATGGCACATTTTATACACATCTTACTATACAAAAAAATGTATACTGTACACTTTTACATATCTGAAAAAGAGCAGATGCAGAGGAAATATTTTTTTACATATTTAGCTTCATTAGGTAAAACAGCACTGTTCACGCATTTACAAAAAAAAAAAATCTTTTAGAAGTTTTTAGCAAAAATAAATTCTCGTACAAAAAATATGTATGAAACAAGTCAGGAATTTGATTTACCTTTTCAAACACACCCACCAATTGGAAAGATGCATATGTTTTAGTGGAAGATGTATAGATAATAGGGATTTATTCATTAAAGCAAAGTCAATTTAAATAAACAGACCTTATTTTATAGGAAGACATGCAATGCTTTAGTGAATACATCGTAGAGTCTCTTATAATCATTTTATCACTGAACATGATCTGAATGTCATAGAGCACTAAAAAATATGATACATTTCTCCCAATATTACTGATTTATCTATCAGTTCAGCAAATTTAATATGGGTTATTTTTTCGCATGCTTAAAATTGAGCACATTTCCATAATAGACTTAAAACATTAGTTCTCCCAACTTGATTAAATATGAATAATTTGTTTTATGAATATGTACAGCCAAATTAGTTTTCTTGGGGAAAAAACCCTTAAGATTTATGATGGATGGTTGCGTTAAAAGGTCAACATTTGTATTTATCACTTTATACTAGATGTCATTTTTAACGTAAACTCATACGCATACCCACACATAGATAAACACACAGACATGCGCGCACATATAGATACACACACACATAGATACACACAGACATAGATACATACACACACAGACGCACACACACACACATAGATACACACACACAGACATAGATACACAAACAGATACACACAGACATAGATAGCGCTGCGGAATCTGTTGGTGCTCTACAAATAACCGATAATAATAATAATAAACACACACACAGAAATGCGCGTACACACACACATAGATACACACACACAGATACACAGTACACACATAAATACACACACAGACATGCACACACACACACATATAGATACACACACAGACATGCACGTACACACAAACAGATACACAGACATGCACACAAACACATTCACCTACAAACAAAAACATTCCCATTCACACATATATACAGGTTCTGAAATATATTTGCAATACTTAAAAAGTATTTAAAATATTTTTGACATTTCTATTTTTTATGTAAATATCTGATAAAGCATTTACCTTCGGAATTAGGGACGTACTGTACAAGATTGTCAATATGTTGGGCATTATTATTGAGTTATATTTAGCAAAGTATAAAAAAATATGACTCCATCTTTGATGGTGGTTTATGAACCACGTTGAGGTAGCTCTTCACTGTGAAAAAAAGCAATCAAAGTGCATGTTTGGCCCATTTCAAAGTCAACAGCTGCCTCAAACTGCAGTATTTAAATACCCACTGTTTTGCTACATTGTCACTTTGGGAGTCACAGATAAAAGATATTTAAAAATTCACTCCAAAAATATGTATAGAAATTACCTTTTGTTGAAAATAATATTTTACATAGACATTTTTTTCTGTTTAACAAAATAAATTAAATATACATGGCTTTAGTTTAAAATCTATATAGAATTACACGTTTTCTATACTCAATAAAAGTTTTATGAAGTCCATATCACCAACATAATGAGTATAAGGCATCTTTTTAAAGTCCTTGAAATGCTATTGCTTTTATCAACGAAAATATAAATTTTCAGATGTATGAAATTAAATTAGTAATTCAAACTCTTTCTGGTTTGTGATATTTTGCATTTGATAGATGATTCTTTCCAGCAGCTAAATACATTTTCTAGTACCTTTTTTTTTTTCTTCCTACAAAGTAGCATATTGTAGCCCACATGATAATTCCATTGGTCAGCGTTTTGCAAATTGTGACGCTGCTTAAAGAAAATGACGATCAATCTAACGGTAGCAGATATGTAAAGTTATAAATAGGTTTAATAGTGTTTTTTTTATCTTATAACTGTTTGCTGTGTTGATGAAAATAATAACTAGGTATTTTAAGGAATTCATCTGTTGCCCACAAATACAATGAAATGGTACTGATGTACACATAATTTACCCTTTGCCAGAAAAAGCTAGCTTATATTCGAGGCTATTTAGCTGTTATTTTATTGTTTTTCATTCTTGAATTTCCTTCTTTTTTTTTTTTGGCAGTAACATTTTTTTTGTTATGATGATTTGTTTAGAATTTTGAGTCCAGAAAGAAAAAGACACCAAATACTGAAGATCACATAAATAACAGGCACGGAAGACCCCTGGGTGTAATATAATGGTGAGTTAATGTATGTCCCAGTTGCTGTAGAAACACAACTCTTCTTCTTTGCCAAAAAACAAAATACAGCAACTAGAACAACCCCAATCTGGTGGGGGAAATTCTGTTATCCTTCATTATTTAATTTGAACGTCTAATAGTTGTTTGTATGAAATATAACATTCTACTGGCAGTGTTAGCTTAACCAAGCAGTCTTTTTGAGGTACCACTGATGAAAAAAACTAATGGTGTCCGGCAAGCAATTAACACTGGTAATGAATGTGTTGATGTTGGTGAACTTTGCCTTCCACATGAGAATGTGTATGAGTGTGGATATCTGTGTAAATCTTTGGGTACATTTTTGACGCCACTCCGGGTGCTAAAACAGGTCCTTGCGGCAATAAATGCTGCTGCTGAGCAACGTACTCTTCATAGTTTATGGAAGAAATGCAATCTTTATCAGGCATCTGCGGTATACAGACCCTAGGCTGCTGCCTATGGACAGTTGCAGCAGCTGGAGGAGAGCAAGATTTCTTTTTGGTCTGACACAACCACAAGAGAATTGTCCCAAATATAAAGACGGCTCCGGCAGGTATCCCGATTATCACTGGCCAAGGAAGACTGCTTGTTGAAGAGGATACAGGTGCACTGGGCGGCTTTGGGTCTAAAGTTCAAGTGATTCGGAAGTAGGCAAGGGATAAAAAAAAAAAAACAGAATAAAGATGATTAAAAACAGAAGGGAACAATGAAAAACAGATGTCAAACATAACACAGAGTACTATAGTTTTCTGATAACAAAACAGCTGCCAAGTAGAAACTCTGGAAGCCAACAAATAATGCTTTGTTGATGGTGTCCCATTAAGGTCTTAAAGGACAAACAAACAGTTTGCTTTTTGTTCAGTAGTGATCTCAAAGGTTCTATTTTATTTTGCTTTTCCTAGGTGGAGCAGTACAAACTCAGTCCGACCACATATGGTGTGAAAATACCATCGCTCAGCAGTGAGCCTGACTTCATTACACAAGCGATAGGATAAGATGTGGCTTAACTGTCATTAATATGTTTTGCTTAAGTCAACAAGTCTTTTAACTATGTGGTCCTCTTGTAAATGTTTTGGAATTCTGTATTCAGCTACACCAAACAATATGATATATACAAAATATTTCTAAAATAGCAGTCATTTTTAATCATTCAGACTACTGCAACGTGTTGTGGGGCAAATACATGTATTGGATTACTTGGTAGAGTTTTGATACAGAAAAAGAGCCAATGTTATAGTTACAAGGAAAACATACAAAGCTGTTATGTCCCAGAGATCAGATCCCCATAAAAAAGGTGAGATATCAGTTCTTAAAGCAACAGTCTAAGGTAACAATTACATGTTTAGTGTCTTAGAGAATGCAATGTTTACATTACTAACCCTAGATAACTGTGCTTAATGACCATAAAGGGGTTAAATGCAAAGGTAAAATTCTGATCAGGAGCTGAAAGCCAGGGTCCTGAGACTGACACTTGACAGGCTGGCTGGCTTTATCCTGTGGGGGTTAAACACAGTTGTCTAAGATCAGTAATGCAAACATTGCATGTGCTAATGATTTAGAGCATGTCATTTTTGTATTAAGAATGTTTATTTAAATAATATAACGCCAAAGTCAATAATGTAAACAAAATAAAATCTATTGCAACTGGCCAATGCAGTCTTGGACATAAAATTCACTTTTGCGTCATATTTTATATCTTTAACTCCTTGGCAGCCATAGAGGGCTATAACTGACTGCACAGTGTTTCTGGCAGCCAAAGGGGGAACATGTCTTTGCTTAAGTCTGTAATTGAAGACTTAATTAACAACATTTTTACCAAGCTAAAAATAAAAATCATTATCTTAAAAAAAAAAAAATATTATTAAACCGCGTGTCTGTACAGCTATATTTTTTGGAACTTACATGCCAAAAATATACACTGGAAAAATTGGATCATATTTTTCACATGAAATCATTTACAAATCATAATTTTGAACTATCATTTTGAAGGTTAAATTGTTTGGAAGCAAATCAGCAGAAAACTTAATTGTTATCTGAAACACGTCCAATGTATTACATAGTAAAGTTTTCTACTGCAAAGTTGGTCTTGGAGATTAATCTTAGTTACATCTATCAAAGTAATTTATAAACGGGTGTTCACAGTTTTACAGAGAGTCACTTTGGAATACCTGAATAGTTGTGTACAAGTACACAGACTTCCTATGTCTATTACTAGCAATAAAACAAGCACTTGAGTATGCTAGAACATATAATTAAACAAGTAAGTGGTTTTGCTTACCTGGCAACACGGTCAAAAAAGCACTTTTGAAACTATAGCCCATTGTGTTAGCACCAAGACAGATGTACATGCCAGCGTCTTCTTCTTTGGCTCGTGTGATGATAAGTTTATTTAAATAGGAACCGTCAGGCCGAGACCAAACTTCTCCTGTTGGCAGAACCACAAATTTCTGTCCCCCAACGTCAATAGTAGAATTGTATTTGTTCTCTGAGCCATATTCCACTCTCTTTAACCATTGGATAACTGGCTTCACATCGCTACGAACTTTACACTGGAATGATGTGGTTCCTCCAAAATCCACTGTGGTGTTGACAGGATGGTTTCCAGTTAATATTGGTTTAGATCTTGTCCTCTCTGGAAAAAAAAGAAAAAACAGAATAAAGAAAATGTAAAGATTACATATAAATGTATTATTAGTAAATATATTTGAATAATGCTATAATTTTGCCCTTGTTTGATTATTGTTATTATATGCATCTCTTAAAATAGAATACTATAAATTAGGGGTTTAAAAAGAGAGGAGCAAGATGGAATATTGAGGAACCTGGCACTTATTTTTGTAAGATGCTAGAAAAGTCTAAGAACTGTGGCTCTAAATATTTGTCAAGCTTCTTTACAGTAAAAATATATTTTTTCTTTAAATAGTTCACCAAACATATAAATAAAATACCATATTTTGAGAATATATTATATTTTGGAGGAAAAATATTAGCCCGGTGTTTAGGTACTTAAAACAGATGTTAGTAATAACCCCAAAACAGCTGCATTTTATTTTTGCACCAAAAACTGTTAATTTCACATACAAAGAGCAGCAAGAATTGATCTGTTCCTGTTGTAAGACTAGTTAAATTAACTGAACGTAATGTCCCTTAATGTCACTAAGTCTGTATGCCAATAACATTAACTTATACAATCAAATTAATAGACATAGGAAGAGAATAGCAATAATATTCAAGTATTCCAACATATGGTAAATGCACACTGAAATTAACTACATTTTTAAAAAGCTATTGGATTCTAAAAATTTCAACTTTCCAACCAAATCTGTTAAAGAAGTCGCTGATATTAGTACATTTTAGCCTAAACTGAAATATGCCTTTATTTCTCACAACTTTAATGGATTGAACTCAACTTCAAAATCGGTGTTTAATAAAGTTGGGCCAGTGAACTCTGGGAAAATAATAAAAGAATATAAAACTTGCAACAATGTTTTCCTTTGAATTTGCGGTAACATCTATGAGGTGTTAAAACTTAAGTAACACACAAGAAAACATACCAAACGGACTATATCCAAAGCTGGATTACATTGGATTTGGATACAGAAAGTGGGTAACCTATAACTATATAAAAAGCCAATAATTACCTTGAACAAGTTACAAAGGGTCTAAAAAAGTTTTCACACTGTGCAAGACTAGTTTTTATAGTAGGACCATTCACTACGGACAATTCCCATTTCAAGCTGCTATGTAACTTGTGTTTCATTGGTTTTAAACTTTGCTTTCTGGTTTTCATATTGTAGAAATGCCAATTCTGACATTGTGATGAGGTTGGATTCATTTTCCTGTCTCTGCTCCTGGTTTTAGTGTAAACACATGTTTTTAGTGTCTCTATACAGCTGCATCGTTATTGTTACCAGATGTCTATCTAGTTTGACTTTCTAAACATAGTACTGACTGGTGCATGCGTTTTGTATTCTTTAGATCAGAGAGAAAGGGCTGGTGTGTGATAACATCTGGACTTCACGACAATAATTGGTACTTACGGATTACTTCTACTTTGTATGTCGCATTAATTTGTCCCACTCTGTTATAAACCTGGCAAGTGTATTTTCCACTGTCCTCAGGCTTAAGGTTTTTTAGGTTGAGTGTCCATTTCTTTTTTTTATTCTCTCCAATTTCCTGAGAGGTTAGAGGTTTGCTATCTTTCAGCCAGGTGATATCCGGCCTAGGATTTCCATTTGCTGTGCACTTGAGTCGTACTGAGCTTCCCACTGGCCTTGCGATGACTCTTTTTCTCATTTTTGCAGGCTGCGTAAACCGAGGCCGAGCTAAAGAGAAGACCACTAGTTAGTATTTAAAGAACCACTCAATGCAGTAGAAATGCATAATAATCAAGTGCATAATAAAAATACAATGCAACAACACCTACTCTGAATTTCAAATAAGCAGCAGTGTTTTCTTCTTTTTTTTTTTTCTTCCATTTTCCGGCCCCCTATATCATGTGACAGACATTAGCCAATCACAGACTAGTATACGTACACCCTGTGAGCTTGTGCACGTGCTCAGTAGGATCTTGTTTCCCAGAAAGTGTGAATATAAAAAGACTGTACAAAATTTGATACTGGAAGTAAATTGGAAAGTGTCTAAAAACTGCATGCTCTATCTGAATCATAAAAGTTTATTTTGACTTGAGAGTCCCTTTAATGATGATGAAAAATCTGTTTTCAATGCTAAAAAATATTATTTGTTACTGCTAGAAGTACCACTCAGTGTTGACAAAGTTCTAATATGTCTGTGCCAATGCTCTTATAGACCATAGAAATGGGGGCTCAATAAAGTTGACAAAAAAAGTTAAATATTAAGGGTGCAGGGGTATTGATGGGAACTTATCCTCTATGTCATATTTATAGCTTTATTTATTTATTTTTAACCCCCCCCAACCAGTGTTCCCTCTAAGGACAGTTTTGTGTGCAGCCCAGCAGTGAAACAGTTAACAAAAGAACCATACCTTGTCATCTGCATTGTGCAGTGTTTGATAATTGCAGGGTGTGGTTACCTAATTAACTGTTTCACTGCTGGGCCGCACACAAAATTGGCCTTAGAGGGAACACTGCCCCCAACCTATCTATTTGCTCTGCTTAGAGCACTGGACATTAATAAAAACGCAAATTCATGGCAGATGGCCACATGTGAGATTTTGGGATGTTAGTGCAGAATACTACCAACTTACAAATCTCCTTACTGTATAAAGTACTTAAAGGGACATGAAACCCACATTTTTCTTTCATGATTAAGATAGAGAATACAATTTTAAATAATGTTCCAGTTTACTTCTATTATCTAATTTGATTAATTCTTTATGTATCTTTTGTTGAAGAAATAGCAATGCACATGGTTTAACCAATAACACAAGGCACCTACGTGCAGCCACCAATCAGCAGCTCCTGAACCTATTTAGATATGCTTTTAAACAAAGGATATCAAGAGAATTAAGCAAATTAGATAATAGAGGTAAATTAGAAAGTTGTTTAAAATTGCCTGCTCTTTCTATATCATGAAAGAAAAAAATGTGTGTTTCATGACCCTTTAAACATACAAAGGGCAAGTACAGTAATTATAAGCTTAAAGGGACACTAAACCCATTTTTTTCTTTAATGATTCAGCCAGAGCAGGCAATTTTAAGCAACTTTCTAATTTACTCCTACTATCCTTTTTTCTTCGTGCTCTTGCTATCTTTATTTAAAAAGCAGGAATGTAAAGCTTAGGAGTCAGGCCATTTTAGGTTCAGCACCCTGGATAGTGCTTGCTTATTGGTGGCTACATTTAGCAAACCAATAAGCAAGCATAACCCAGGTTCTGAATAAAAAATGGTCTGGCTCTTAAGCTTTACATTCCTGCTTTCTAAATAAAGATAGCAAGAGAACGAAGAAAACTTGATAATAAGAGTAAATTAGAAAGTTGCTTAAAATTGCATGCTCTGGCTGAATCATTAAATAAAAAATGTGGGTTTAGTGTCTCTTTAAGTATTTGAGTTATATAATCTTTGTATGTGTTGTATTATTATTGTTTTCAGTTTTTATTGACATATATTTTTAAAATATTTTAATAAAAAAATAAAGATAGATGGATAACAATTATTTTTCTTCCAAAACACCTTAGATGAGGCATTTTAAACAAATCTGCAACTGCGTTAGCTTAAAAGTGGAACATTACTATTACTTGTCATACCAACTGCTACTATTAAATGTATTTAAAATTATTCCTTTAGGTTTATTATTTCAATTGAAATAACAGGTTTTGCTAACTGGAACCATCCATGACATTTTCAGTCAGTTATCACATTTGTATAGAAGAGAGATAAGATTAACAGGTCTGCTTTTCCTGCAGACTACAGACATTTGAATGGGCATTTTCTCTAGAACAACTGGTTGTGGTTTCAATACAAAAATGTACCTAAAGGAACAATTTCCTATACATTTAATACACTGTAACTGATAACAGGTTGGTTTTAAACACACTAAGGGAGAAAATGTTCCAATGAAGTGTCCCTTTAAGCAGCAGAATACGGCATCCTCTGATTATTAATTATATCACAAAAGTGTGACAATATAACAAGTCACTATAAACAAGAATATAGATTGCTTCATGAGTTCCCACACAGTACAGAGCCTGGCAGACACTTGTACAGTTGGGTACGGAGTTGGTGCTTTAAGAATCCTATACAGAGCAGCCTCTTAATCTGCTGGCACAAAATAGACATAAAATACTAAGAGGCACATATTGCTGCTACACACATTTTATCCAAACAGCTCTGGCACTCAGACGTTAACCCCTTAAGGACCAGGGCTGTTTTAAAACTTTTGTGGTGTTTGTGTTTAACTGTAATTTTCCTCTCTCTCATTTACTGTTCCCATACAAATTATATATTGTTTTTTTCAGGACAAGAAGGGCTTTCTTTACATACCATTATTTGTATCATGTCATATAATTTACTTTTAAAAAAATAATAAAATATGGTGAAAAATTGAAAAAAAACAACATTTTTTTTACTTTTACTTGAAAAATCTTTTATTCATCTACAAAAGCTAATGAAAAAAACTGCTAAATAGATTCAAATTATTGTCCTGAGTTTAAAAACACCCATTGATTACATTCTTTTTTGCTTTTTTTGCAAGTTATAGGGCTATAAGTACAAGTAGGACATTGCTGTTTCAAAATATATATTTTAAAATTTATCAATAGTGACATTGTAACACTGTCACAAACATAATAATTGGCTGTTACTATCTGCCTCACATGCCAGGCAAATAATAACAGTGGTATTTCGGCGGAAGCATTCTCTGATCGCTCCCGCTGCTCGTTTTAAGTTTAGGACCGTCATCAGTCCTCAAGGGGTTAAAGAAGTCTAGAGCTAATTTACTTATTGTTTACATGAAAACTGAATATTTTTATGGGTTTGTCTAGACAATGTTAAGTATGGTACATACAACTGGCCTCAAACTACATTGGCTGCACACTCTAGTGACCTATTTATAACTGTCTCTAATTGGCCACAGCAGAGAAGGTAACCTAAGTTACAACATGGCAGTTCCCATTGTTTTATAGACACTAAAACTTTACACTTATTTTGTCACTAAACAGTTAATGAAACTTTAACAAATAAATCTACATGTTATTCTCAGACTAATCTTTTTTTTAATTGCATCATTCTATCTAGCACTTATTTAGTGTTTAATTTCCTTGACTGAACTTGATTCTTAGGGGCATATTTATCAATGTGCGAGCGGACATGATTTGAAGTAGTGTATCATGTCCGCCGCACATCGATAAATGCCGACAGCATACACTGTCTGCATTTATCATTGCAATACCGGCCCCTGCAGATTTACGGCCAATCGGCCGCTACCAGAGGGTGTAATCAACCTGATTGTATTCGATCGGGTTGATTTCTGTCCGCGGCCTCAGAGCAGGCGGACAAGCTATGGAGCAGAAGTCTTTAGATAAAATCTTATTCTTTTTCTTTAGTTTGAGATGTCTCCGCTTTAAGGCTTCCCTGATTCTATCCTCAGCTAACCCAGACACCAGCAGGAAAATGTTATAAGATATACAACATTTATAAATTGTGACGCCACATATTAGCATAACATTCCATACGACATCTCTGTTGAAAATGCTACGCTTCCTAATGAGGATGGCTCCAGAAGATGCATAAAGTGACCAGATGGAAATCAGAACCTCCCAGACTTGGAGGTGATAAGGACAAATATAGTAAGGAAATTCAAGAATGACTGGAATATGCATAAGGCTTTCTTGAGGATTAATTAGGTTGGTGTTAGATAAATATATATGAATGGTGCTGATCTGCATTCAAAAACTATGTTTTAGGTATATAAATATATATAGTCTCATGTCTTCATATACAGATGGCCCTCGTTTTACAACGGTTCAATTTACACCGTTTCAGAATAATAACCTTTTTTTCCAGTCATGTGACTGCTATTGAAAAGCATTGAGAAGCAGTGCATTTATTAAAATAGCCAGTAGGTGGAGCTGACCGCTTGTGTTGCAGCAAAGCCAAGCAAGCTGAAATTAATCAGTTTAACCAGACCTGAGCTATCAAGCAGATTTCAAAGGAACAAGATCTTCCTGTCTATAAATCAGTCCAGATTGGAATGCATAGAAAGAACTGTTTGCAGAAAAAACAGAATTTATGTTTACCTGATAAATTTCTTTCTCCAACGGTGTGTCCGGTCCACGGCGTCATCCTTACTTGTGGGATATTCTCTTCCCCAACAGGAAATGGCAAAGAGCCCAGCAAAGCTGGTCACATGATCCCTCCTAGGCTCCGCCTACCCCAGTCATTCGACCGACGTTAAGGAGGAATATTTGCATAGGAGAAACCATATGGTACCGTGGTGACTGTAGTTAAAGAAAATAAAATATCAGACCTGATTAAAAAAACCAGGGCGGGCCGTGGACCGGACACACCGTTGGAGAAAGAAATTTATCAGGTAAACATAAATTCTGTTTTCTCCAACATAGGTGTGTCCGGTCCACGGCGTCATCCTTACTTGTGGGAACCAATACCAAAGCTTTAGGACACGGATGAAGGGAGGGAGCAAATCAGGTCACCTAAATGGAAGGCACCACGGCTTGCAAAACCTTTCTCCCAAAAATAGCCTCAGAAGAAGCAAAAGTATCAAACTTGTAAAATTTGGTAAAAGTGTGCAGTGAAGACCAAGTCGCTGCCCTACATATCTGATCAACAGAAGCCTCGTTCTTGAAGGCCCATGTGGAAGCCACAGCCCTAGTGGAATGAGCTGTGATTCTTTCGGGAGGCTGCCGTCCGGCAGTCTCGTAAGCCAATCTGATGATGCTTTTAATCCAAAAAGAGAGAGAGGTAGAAGTTGCTTTTTGACCTCTCCTTTTACCTGAATAAACAACAAACAAGGAAGATGTTTGTCTAAAATCCTTTGTAGCATCTAAATAGAATTTTAGAGCGCGAACAACATCCAAATTGTGCAACAAACGTTCCTTCTTTGAAACTGGTTTTGGACACAGAGAAGGTACGATAATCTCCTGGTTAATGTTTTTGTTAGAAACAACTTTTGGAAGAAAACCAGGTTTAGTACGTAAAACCACCTTATCTGCATGGAACACCAGATAAGGAGGAGAACACTGCAGAGCAGATAATTCTGAGACTCTTCTAGCAGAAGAAATCGCAACTAAAAACAAAACTTTCCAAGATAATAACTTAATATCAACGGAATGTAAGGGTTCAAACGGAACCCCCTGAAGAACTGAAAGAACTAAATTGAGACTCCAAGGAGGAGTCAAAGGTTTGTAAACAGGCTTGATTCTAACCAGAGCCTGAACAAAGGCTTGAACATCTGGCACAGCTGCCAGCTTTTTGTGAAGTAATACCGACAAGGCAGAAATCTGTCCCTTCAGGGAACTTGCAGATAATCCTTTTTCCAATCCTTCTTGAAGGAAGGATAGAATCCTAGGAATCTTAACCTTGTCCCAAGGGAATCCTTTAGATTCACACCAACAGATATATTTTTAAGCCATCTCCGTGGAGATGTTGCCTGTACAACGGCAAAGAGAATGACTGGGGTAGGCGGAGCCTAGGAGGGATCATGTGACCAGCTTTGCTGGGCTCTTTGCCATTTCCTGTTGGGGAAGAGAATATCCCACAAGTAAGGATGACGCCGTGGACCGGACACACCTATGTTGGAGAAATGCAAGTGAAGTCTGTGTTGTGTGATTATTTTATTAGGTTTATAATGCTGTTTAGCATTTAAAGTCTTCATTTCAAAGCTTTAAAAATAATGTATTAGGTGTTACTTCTGACAATTTTGAGAGGGGCCTCGAACCTATCTCCCTCACTTCCCATTGACTTACATTATAAACTGGGTTTCAATTTACAACGGTTTCGATTTACAACCATTCCTTCTGGAACCTAACCCCGGCATAAACTGAGGGCTACCTGTACTGTGTAATGTGTTTGTGCATTGTATTATTCAATGTTTTGCACTGTATAGAAAATTAGTGTGTATGTATATATATATATATATATATATATATATATATATACATACACACACTGTATATAAAGAATTTCTTAATCTGGTCAAATGCAGCATAATAATTTATTTGGCTATCAATTTAACTCAAGAGTGAGAGCAGACACTTACCCCACTGCTTGCCAGAAAAGTCTTCAAACTCTGGATTGGGTCCCTCGGGAGGTTGATTGGTCTTCCCTGCACTTGAGTCATCTGCAAACAAAATAAAAAACAGTTCTTACTGATTTATTTAAACCAATTTGCTTCTATAACTGATGTGTACAAATATATATAGCTTTCATTTTTCAAATTAATCTCCAGGGAACAGCAATTATATTTCAAGAAATGTACTAGGGTTGTTCCAATCATATTTTTACTTACCAAAAGTTAAAAGATATATATATATTATAGATACATACAGTGTTCTCCACAGAAAATTAGCCAGGTGGGTGCAGTGTAATATTTTCTAATATTATATAATTTTCTGCTATCCAAAGCACACATTAATTGCATAATGTAGCATAAATGTATTTAATGATAATGTGTGCAAAAAAAAAGTTGAACATTTTTAATATTAGCTAATTTAAGCTTAATATTGGCTAAAATTTAGCTGGATGGTCAGTAATATTAGCCAGGTGGTGCACCCGCTAAAAAGGTCCTGGGGAGAACACAGTATATATATATATATATATATACAATCACTCAAAAATGGTATAACTAATGCTAATCATAATTTTATGTCATATCTCCTAAGAGTGTTTTTCAAGTATTTAATAAAACTACTAAAATAAAAAACAAAAAAAATCACAAACAAAGCACCGCAATGAAGAAAAGTAGAAAAGCATCTCTCTTATAGGGACAAAAAAACAACAACAACATTTTCTTCATGATTTGGATAGAATATACAATTTTAAACAACTTTCCAATTTATTTCTATTATCAAATTTGCTTCATTCTCTTGTTATCCTTGACTGAAGGAACTGCATGGAACTACTAGCAGCTAGCTGAACACATGTAGTTAATCAATCACAAGAGACAAATGCGTGCAGACACCAATCAGCAGCTAGCTGAACACACGTAGTTAACCAATCACAAGAGACAAATGCGTGCAGACACCAATCAGCAGCTAGCTGAACACACATAGTTAACCAATCACAAAAGACAAATGCGTGCAGACACCAATCAGCAGCTAGCTGAACACATGTAGTTAACCAATCACAAGAGACAAATGCGTGCAGACACCAATCAGCAGCTAGCTGAACACACGTAGTTAACCAATCACAAGAGACAAATGCGTGCAGACACCAATCAGCAGCTAGCTGAACACACAAAGTTAACCAATCACAAGAGACAAATGCGTGCAGACACCAATCAGCAGCTAGCTGAACACATGTAGTTAACCAATCACAAGAGACAAATGCGTGCAGACACCAATCAGCAGCTAGCTGAACACACGTAGTTAACCAATCACAAGAGACAAATGCGTGCAGACACCAATCAGCAGCTAGCTGAACACACGTAGTTAACCAATCACAAGAGACAAATGCGTGCAGACACCAATCAGCAGCTAGCTGAACACATGTAGTTAACCAATTACAAGAGACAAATGCGTGCAGACACCAATCAGCAGCTAGCTCTTAGAAGTGTAGGATTGGATATGTGCATATTCTTTTCAACAAGGGATACCAAGAGAACAAAGCACATTTGAAAATATAAGTAAATTTAAAAGTGTCTTAAAATTACATGTTCTATGTGAATCAGGGAAGTTTAATTTTGACTTTCCTATGCCATAAGGGATTGATCTGGCATAAGTTTACAAAATCAATACACAAACCTTTACAGTGCAAATAATTCATGGCAAGCCATTAAAATATGTGTTCTTTTCTATTAAATGTCCTTGCCTTCAAAATATTTAGTCATGCATTTAAACACTATTTCAGCCCACATAATCCCTAAATATTTATGCAGTCCTGTAAAGCTGAACAAGTAAAATGTGTATCTGTAATAAGAATGAATGATAGTTTTACACAAACGATCTAACTGCCAACAGTTACTAGGAGTTGGAAGGTATCAAAGAAAGAATGCAGAGTAGCTATTTTAAATCTCACAAAAAGCAACGGAGGTTTATTGATCTTGCTTAACTCGTCCATACACAAGAATTTTCAGTAGCAAAAAAAAAAAAAATGAAAAAAAGAATGGAAACACACATAAATCATTTACAATGTCTTAAACCCAACTGCAGATTGCATGCAATAAACTGAAGAATATAACCTCTTAGTTATAACAAATTCCAGTCAAGAAAGGGAAGATCTGATGAAGGTTCCCAGAAAGGGCTGAAACGTCTGCTCCCATATGTAATATATAGAAAAATCTAAATACCCAGCTGTTGATTACTTTTGGTTTTATGTTGCCACTAGTAGCCTAATAAACAGGTACAATGGAATGCATAGCTAGGTTTTTGTAGGCAGTTACTACAAGGTTAAACCAATGATGTACATTTCAGGGTTATAGCCTTTGAAAAACCTAGTGGAAATGACATTCTTGGGGGCCGAATTATCAAGCTCCGAATGGAGCTTGACGCCCCTGTTTCCGTTTAGGCTTGGCGGAAACAAGACCGCTGCTCCATAACTGGTCCGCCTGCTCTGAGGCTACGTACATCAATCCGCCCAATCCTATACGATCGGGCTGTTTGCAAGAACTGCTTGTGCAATGATAAATGCCGACAGCGTATGCTGTCGGCATTTATCAATGTGCGGCGGACATGATACGCTACATGGTATCATGTCCGCTCACACTTTCATAAATCGGCCCCTTGGTCTCTGCTGCTGTGGCCAGTTGGGGACAAATATAAATGAAATTGCACTCTAATCAAAGCAATCACAATGTTGCAGGGTCATATACATTGCACCATACTTAAAGTAAGATGCACTCCAGTCTCTCTGCAAGCAGTTGAACGAGCACACAAAATACTTAATGAATGTGTACTGCAATGTACTTTTTTTCCCCTTAATTAAACATAGTATGGGTTTTACATTTTGATTTTAAAGTCCCTTTAAGAGGAAAAAAAAAGATTACAGACTATAATCCTGCTATTTTCACACAATGTGCTTTCAGCGTTTTTGATTTGGTGCAAAGACAACTAGTTAGCAAATGTACACATCATATGGTTGTCTGGTGGCTAAGCAAAGGCCACAGGACTGACTTGCATGCTTCATGTTACATAATGTCACGTGCGCACACAAGAGAACGCAGAAATGCACCAACTGACTGGCATTCCCCACACTAACTAGCTGCCAAGCCTTTCATGTGATTCAAATTGCTCCCAATTCATTTGATCCTTTGAAGATGCAACTTTATTTCTTATCCAGCCAAATTCCTAAAACCTGTGCACTTACTGACAAGGAGCAGGCTATGTCTATCTAAGGGGAGAACATGAAGGTGTACCACATTCATCTGCAAATCTTCTGTTCCATTCAGGTTTATTTTATTTTTTGTATAAAGTATGTTTAAAGGTACAGTCTACTCCTGAATTGTTCTTTTTTTAAAAAGATAGATAATCACTTTATTACCCATTCCCCAGTTTTGCATAACCAACACAGTTATATTAATATACTTTTTACCTCTGTGATTAACTTGTATCTAAACCTCTGCAGACTGCCTCCTTATCTCAGTACTTTTGCAGACTTGCATTTTAGCCAATCAGTGCTGACACATAAATAACTCCACAGGAGTGAACACAATTTTTATCTATATGTCACACATGAACTAGCGCTGTCTATCTTTGAAAAACTGTCAAAATCAACTGAGATAAGAGGCGGCCTTCAAGGCCTTGGAAATTTGCATATGATCCTACTTAGGTTTAGCTTTCATCTAAGAATACCAAGAAAACAAAGCAAATTTGATAATAAAAGTAAACTGGAAAGTTGTTTAAAATTGCATGCCCTATCTGAATAATTTAAGTTTATTTTTGTCTAGACTGTCCCTTTAAAATACATTATATATTGAACAAACCAGCTCCTTTGTTACCATGAATATTTGAACACATCACTAAAGTGTGTAAATATATTTACTGGTTAAAAATATCAAGCAATTTTTACCTGACTCCTAAATATTAAGGGGCCATTAAAGTTCCTTATTTTCTTTGTTGAATCTAAAACAGAACATTTTAAAAGTGTTATTTTTTGTTTTTTAAACAGATGTTTTGTTTTTATGCCAATAGAACTGTGGGGTTGTCCTTATCAGCCAATGAGTAATCTGATCTATGGGATATGTTCATAAAGATGCACTTTTAAAAACAGTACATTTGCTTCATTCTCTTGGTATCTTTCATTAAAGGAGCAGCAATGCACTACTGGGAGATAGCTGGACACATCAGTAAACCAATGATACAAGGTATATGCAGCCACCAATCAGCAGCTAGCTCCCAGCTCATAAGCCTACCTAGGTATGCTTTCAACAGGGGACACCAAGAGTGCAAAGCAAATTAGATAATCAAAGTAAATTGGAAAGTTGTTTAAAATGGTATGCTCTATCTGAATCATAAAAGAACATTTTTGAGTTTCATGTCCCTTTAAAGGAACATGAAACTCAAAAGTTTTCTTTCATTATTCAGATAGAGAATAACTATAAAAAAGTTTCCAATTTATGTCTATCATCAAATTTACTTTGTTCTTATGTTATACTTTGTTGAAGAGATACCTAGGCACTACATAACAGGAAATAGTGCTGCGATCTAGTGCTCTTGCTAACGTATAACATTGCTGCAAACTGCTGCAAATATAGTGCTTTTTATTAATTAAAATAGTGTAGCACAGAACTACACTACACTACTTGTTATGCCCGTAAACTCTCTGTGTTAAACAACATATTCCGTTTGGATTTCTTATAAGAATATGAAGTGGTCATGATACAGTGCCGCCCATATCAGGGCAGAATAAGCATCTCTTAAAGGGACATTAAACACTAAATAAATGCTAGATAGAATGATGCATTCAAAGAAAAGATAGCCTGAGAAAAATATGAAGATGTATTTTTAAAAGTTTCATTAGCAGTTTAAATACTGACAAAATAAGTGTAACATTTAAATGTCTATAAAACAATGGGAGCTGCCATGTTGTAACTTAGGTGACCTTCTCTGCTGTGGCCAATTAGGCACAGTGATAAATAGGTCACTAGAGTGAGAAGCCAATGACTGTAGGGAATATAACAGTGTTCTGAACTTCCGTGTCTAACTGGAACTGAAAAGTTTACAATTTCAGAATGGAATTACAGGAAAAGGGGACAAAATAAATAATTAAAGTATATTGCAAAGTTGTTTTAAAATATATGATTTATCATTTTATATTACCATCTCAAAGTGTTTAACATCCCTTTAAAGTTCTTCAGTTTATCGTATGTACACAGACATTTGCCGCCTATAACAGTCCCACCTCTGTGTATTTTTATGTAGAAACCAGGAATACAATTTATATGAAATAAACCTCTTAATGTACATTATGTATCTTTGAAGCAATCTGAAAATTGAATTTTGCAGAACATAAAACGCTACCCCATTTAAATTGATTGGGTGTATTTGGCAGAACAGTCTAAGGGTTGTTTGCGTGTGAGTGAAAGCACTAAATAGCGCACCACTTGTAATCTGGCCCACAATGTTTGGCATTTAGGAAGGAAGTATCATTGGGGCTCTACAAATAATTATTACATAATGTAAGGTAACAATGTTTAACAAGGTTTAACCAATAACCTGTGTCTAAACAGGAATAAAACATTTATCACCAAAGCTAAATATAATAGTTACACCTGTGTTCATCACTTAGTCTAGTAAATCAATTATACAACTACATCTGCCTCACATATTAATAATATAAAGCAAAAATATATTAGTTAGCACGTGCAAAACTAAGCACAAAGGATAATTACAAAGTAATGTTTTAGTAAATTGTGCTGGAAATCGATCCGTATTGGCCCAGTGACCATATTTCAACACTTCTGTTTTTCTAACAGCTACAGCACATTTTATTTTTGACAAGCTCACTTCCGCAGCGGAAGGTTAAATCCTGAATCTCCGCCAAGCAAAACTTAATAAGGCCTATGAAAAGGTATCATACACAAGAGACAGTTTTTAGCACCAGTTAAATGACACGTCTGAGTCCCTCCCTCCAGATCTTGCTGTCAGATAGTTAAAAGGATTACATGACTGAACCAGCCATCAAGATTTCTATAGAATATTGTTAAACAATAACTTTACAAATTATAGGGAGGCAAAAAGTAAGATCAAAATCCTCCACCATGCAAAAAATGTAGAGAGAACAACTCGTGTAGCCCATTTTCAAATCTAGACAAATCAGGCTTGTTTTTCCTAGAGAAAACCTCTGGATACATTGTTGCAGCAAAGGATTCTGGGTAAGATATGCAAGTGAGGTTCACGTCTCACTTTTTTACTTCAATCTGCTTATAGGCAGATTCCCTTTCAGCCATAGCATTGTTGTGTATGCAGCTTTAAGGGCTTGGCTAGGGTTAGTACAGTGGGATGGGTCTGAATCACTGTACTAACCCTAGCTAACGCAACATAGTCGCTACCTATTTAAAGCTCATTCCTCCAATCCCTGAATAGACAGTGTTAAAGGGACAGTCTACACCAAAATTTTTCTTATTTAAAAAGATAGATAATCCCTTTATTACCCATTCCCCAGTTTTGCATAACCAACACAGTTATATTAATATACTTTTTACCTCTGTGATTACCTTGTATCTAAGCCTTTGCAGACAGCCTCCTAATCTAAGTGCCTTTGACAGACATGCAGTGTAGTCAATCAGTGAAGACTCCTAAATAACTTCACGGGAGTGAGTGCAATGTTATCTATATGACACATGGGATCTAGCACAGTCTAACTGTGAAAAACTTTCAAAATGCTCTGAGCTAGGAGGCGGTTTTCAACTGTTTAGAAATCAGTTTGAGCCTAGCTAGGTTTAGCTTTTCAAAAATACCACCAAGGGAACAAAGCAAATTTGATGATAAAAGTGAATTGGAAAGTTGTTTAAAATTGCATGCCCTATCTGAATCATGAAAGTTTAGTTTTGACTTTACTGTCCCTTTAAGGGAACGCCTCCTCCTGTAATGTCACACAGGTGAGTAGCGTAAGAGGAATATTACCAAATAGAAACATATATATATATATATATATATATATATATATATATATATATATAGATCACCTCCTTTCTTATGCCTTCACATAACCACAAAATGAGGAGTGTTCATTTGTATTGAGCCTGTGGAGGAGGTGTGAGCCCCAAAACGTTGCTCTGTCTGTACTGACAGGAAAATATCACCTGAGCATCTCTATGTAAAAAAGGAAGATATTTTACCTCACAATCTCCTCAGCTCAGCAGAGTAAGTTCTGTGTATAAAAATACACTTCAGCTGTTGCTCAGCTGCAGGTAAAAAAAATAAAAAATGAAGAAATGAACAGTAGCCAATCAGCATCAACAGTGCTGAGGTCATGAACTCTTTTACTGTGATCTCCTGAGATTTCACTTAACTCTCATGAGATTTCATTGTAAACTTCCTTTAAACTGAATAGGCAAATAGCATGAGAGTGCACGAGGCTCAACCCCTTAGCTGTCCCGGGACAGACATACTGATTTAATGCTTAGAAGTCCTTTACAATGGGATGTGGCTACTGAGAAACTTTTGAGGTAAAATATCTTTCTTTTTTACATAGAGATGTTCAGGTAATATTTTCTAGTCAGCTTTTTTACAGCTATGCTGCATCCCTTTCAAGTGTTTCAACATTTGGGTGTTATGTCCCTTTATTTTATCCAGAAAGAACACAGCCATTAAAGGACCAGTAAACACAGTAGATTTGCATAATCAACAAATGCAAGATAACAAGACATTTACTCTGAATTTCAAATGAGTAGTAGATTTTTTTTCTAACAAATTTCAAAGTTATGTCTATTTCCACTCCCCCTGTACCATGTGATAGTAATCAGCCAATTACAAATGCATACACGTAGTCTGTGAATTCTTGCACATGCTCAGTAGGAGCTGGTGACTCAAAAAGTGTAAATATAAAAGAATGTGCACATTTTTTTGAATGGAAGTAAATTCGAAAGTTGTTTAAAATGACATGCTCTATCCGAATCATGAAAATTTAATTTGACCTGAGTGTCCCTTTAAATTGATTTTATCCGAAGTGTATCTCTGTTAGCTGTAAATGTTGAGTGTTTTAGTTACAGAACCCTAAGGGTCCATATCTAAATGATTTAAAATTTATATGTGAGTAAATGGAAATATAAAAATGAAAAGGGGGATTTTTAAATGAATTCACTAAGGTGAAAAAAAGATCACAATGGATCGTGATTATCTACTAATGCACTCTCTCTGTGCTAGTGTGTAAAGCTAATTTGAAAATAGAAGTGAATTTAAAACTGTCTTAAAGGGACATTCCAGACAAATTGAAATCCACATGGATGCATTTCAGTTTTGAATAGAAGCATGTTTGTAATAAACATGCGTTAGCAAAAATGCTTCTAATAAAAGCTAAAGCTTTTTCAAAAGTGTATTTAAGTATGTAATTGATCTATGTGCTTTTAAATTTTGACTGGAATGTCCCTTTAATATTACATGTATCTAGATAATGCAGGTTTAAAGGGACAGTCAACACCAAAATTGTTATTGTTTAAAAAGATAGATAACGCCTTTACTACCCATTCCCAAGCTTTGCACAACCAACATTGTTATATTAATATACTTTATAACATTTAAACCTCTGAATTTCTGCCTGTTTTTAAGCCACTACAGACAGCCTCTTATCACATGTTTTTGTATTAGCTTTTCACAACAAGTTCATGTGGGCCATAAAGATAACAGTGTGCTCATGCCCGTGAAGTTGTGCACAGCACAGCACTAATTGGCTAAAATGCAAAACAATAGATAATAAATAAAAAGTCAGGTGATCACGGGGCTGTCAGAAGAGGCTTAGATACAAGGTAATCACAGAGATAAAAAGTATATTAATATAACCATGTTGGCTGTGCAAAATACAGGCATTATCTATATTTTATAAACACTAAAACTTTTGGTGTTGACTATACCTTTAATTTTGACTTTCCTATCCCTTTAATTCACACAATACAATATTCTATGGTTCCTTATATGGTACCATATAAATGAATTACATGTAATACATGACATATTGTGATACTGAGTTTAACATATTCTAAAATCTGGGCCTTACTGTTTTTGTCTTGCTACATGAACAGGCTTTGTAATGTGTTCCAATGCCAGCCACTGCCACAACCTGACAGCCAGAGTTGGTGCCTTTGATGTTCCAGGCCTTGAAAGCCCCATTTCACAGATGATCCAGCTTTGCATAAATAAACATAGTGACCCCTGCACTTAATCCAGAGACCAGAGTATACTTCAAAGCAAAGGGTAGGGGGAATGGAGCGATCAGAATGCATCATTAAGGCAACTCCCGCTCAACACTTCAGGAAGAACAAGGGGCGTACAAGAATGAAAAAAGGGAATGCTGTGAAATGAGGGAGAATCTGATGTAATCCATTCAGGCTTAAGCAAGTATAATGAGGAATACTTTTCACAAGCAGAAAAAGGGGATTTCACGACTCATGTTACCATTTTCTCCTACAAAACAGAGCACATATATATTCGTATTCTCGAAGGACTGAGTTCAGCATTAAATATATATATATATGAAGAGGTTTAATAATATCTTTCAGAAATTGGAAAATCAAAAGCAGACGAACGGATTGGAGATTTTGCTACTTCTCCAGACGGCAAGTAAGGTGCTAGTAGCCAAAAAAAATTATGAAACACAGACTAAAGTGAATTATTTCCTTTGACAAGGAGAACAATTGAAACATATTTTTTTATGGGCATTACAGCTATTTGCTGGCGCTAAACAAAGAAACGCAAAAGGTCCAAATCAACACATAAAACCAAATGAAAAAAATGTCAGAAATAATAAAGAAATGACTAATGGGAGTCTCATACTTTAGTACGTCTAATGAAAAGATGTTTATAATGAATCCTATGGAGATTTAAAAGATTATGAAGCAGTGAACTGATATTGTGGTATATTAAAAAGTATCATGTTTTTTAATACATTTTTGATTTACTTTTTTTCTGGAGCCAATTGTTGAGCGAGTGAAACGTTTACACTAAAATGAAGAACAGCACATGAGGCAAAAAAATATCTGATATTGTGGTCCCATTTTCCTATGAGTTTAATACTAAAAAAAACTAGTGTATCTAAAGTGTCAAAGGCACATTAAAGGGATATGAAACCCATATTATTTTGTTCATGTTTAAGATAGACAATACAATTTTAAACAACTTTCCAATTGACTTCAATTAGCAAATTTGCTTAATTGCTTTGGTATTTTTTGTTGAAGGGGCAACATTGCCCAACAGGAAGCTTGCTAAATAAATTGGGTGAGCCAATGACAAGAGGCATATATGTGCAGCTACCAATCGGCAGCTAGCTCCCAGTAGTGCATTGCTGCTCCTGAGCCTACCTAGGTATTGTTTTCAACAAAGGATACAAAGAGAACAAAACAAATTAGATAATATAAGTAAATTGGAAAGTTGTTTAAAATTGTATGCTCCATCTGAATCATGAAAGAAAATGTTTGAGTTTTATGTCCCCTTTATCTAAAAAAGAATTGTGAAAAAAATTTTGAATTAAAAAAATATCCAAAAGCTGTAAAATCAAAGGGACCTGAAAGTCAACATTTAAAGAGATATAAAACAGTATGAGACTAATATAACATTTTAATTATGTGTAGTTTCTAGTTTCATTATTTATTTTGTCCCCTTTTCCTGTAATTTAACTATGAAAATTGCTGGTTTTCTAAATTTCACTGAGTCTCTAAAAAGTAATGGGCGCCACAATTTTTTAACTTGAGTTTTCCCCTTATCTATCTTTTTCTGCTGATGACAAGTATGGACTGATAAAAAAAATGCGATAGCTGTGTGAAACAAAGAATTATTTAAAAAGGTTTCAACACAGTCTTGTTTGCACAAACAGAGATAAATAAACTAATTCAAATATGATGGCATCTATTACTTTATAGAAACTAAACCTTTATAATTATATTACAACTACATATTATTCTAAGGCTAATTGTTGGTTTTAGTACATATTATGTCTAGCATATATTTACTCTTTAACATCCCTTTAAAGGGACAGTTTACCCCAAAATTGCCTCCCCTTTAATTTGTTCCCAATGATTCATTTTTCCTGCTGGAGAGTATTAAACGGTTTACAAGTAGCTCGTTTACCCTTATTTCGGCATTTGAAATAGCTGATATAGCTTGTGCTATCCCATTCCCCACCTATACTAAAAGTTTCTGGACCTACATCCAGGCTATTGACAGGCAATTTAAACACAGTCAGCAGAAGAAATTACACTCCCTGTGGGGTGTAGTAGAGAAAACTAATACAATTATAATTTTACATTATTCTCTCTAAGTATAGAGCTTTATTTTACAGACAAATATAAGATAAAGAAGCAAGTGTGTGTACACAAAGTTATAACATAATGAGATATACTATTACCTGCAAGCTAGACCCATTGTAATAGGCTGTGGTTTCAAAGCACAAAACCAGCTACTTCATATACACAAATAAAGCTCAAAATGCAATTTCTCATACATTGTTTACTCTGCAGCTGGTTTAATACGTTAAGAGAAAAAACTAGTTTACAGTATACTGTCCCTTTATTTACTTTGGACAGAATATGCAATTTTAAGAGACTATGATCAAATTTACTTAGCTACCTGGGTATCCGCTGTTGGAATGCAGGTAGGTAGACTCAGGAGCGAGCATGTGTCTGGGGCACTATATTGCAGCAGTTTTGCAAGAATGCTTTCACAGATGTTATACATAGTGCACTGGTGTACAAGACAGCTGTTTAGGGGCACAATACATGCGTATCCCTGCACACCCTGCAGCATGTGTAACTCATAACTAACAAGAAAATATGGCAGAGGTGGCAACCGTACCTGTAATCCTATTATCAAAGTCTGCCCTCCCTGTCTTGTCTTATTTACTGTACCCCTTGTATAGGACCCGTATATACAGTTTATTTGCATAATCAACCAATGCACAAATAAATAAAAAATGCAATAGCACTTATTCTGAAGTTAAAATAAGTAGTTATTTCTATTTCCACTCCTCCTGCATCATGTGACAGTCATCAGCCAATCACAAATGCATATACGTAAATTCTTGCACATGCCCAGTAGGAGTTGGTGACTCAAAAAGTGTAAATATAAAAAAAGACTGTGGACAATTTGTTAATGAAAGTAAATTGGAAAGATATTTAAAATTGTGTGCTCTATCTCAATCGTGAACGTTTAATTTTGAATTGACTGTCCCTTTAAAGAATCTGTTGGTGCAGTACAAATTAACGGCTAGATTACGAGTTTTGCGGTATGAGTGAAAAAGCAGCGTTAAGGCTCATAACGCTGCTTTTTCACTCCCGCTGGTATTACGAGTCTTGCAGGTTTAGGGGCATCGCACACTTTTTTGGCCTTAACGCAAATTAACTTACGCAATTTGAGTAAAGTCTTTTTTCAATGGGACTTCCATAGAGCCGATATTCCAAGATTTTTCTGGGAGGCCAAAAAGTGAGCGGTACAGCCTATCCCGCAAGATTCGTAACGCAATCTAAAGTCAGTAGTTATGAGTTTTACGCTACAAAGCTGTAGCATAAAACTCATAACTAAAGTGTTAAAAAGTACACTAACACCCATAAACTACCTATTAACCCCTAAACCGAGGCCCTCCCGCATCGCAAACACTAAAATTAACCCTATTAACCCCTAATCTGCCGCTCTGGACATCGCCGCTACTATAATAAACATATTAACCCCTAAACCGCCGCACTCTCGCATCGCAAACACAAGTTAAATATTATTAACCCCTAATCTTCCGCCCTTAACATCGCCGCCACCTACCTTAATATATTAACCCCTAATCTGCCGCCCCCAACGTCGCCACCACTATACTAAATTTCTTAACCCCTAAACCTAAGTCTAACCCTAACACCCCCTAACTTAAATATAATTAAAATAAATCTAAATAAAAATTGCTATCATTACCTAAATAATTCCTATTTAAAACTAAATACTTACCTATAAAATAAATCCTAAGCTAGCTACAATATAACTAATAGTTACATAGTAGCTAGCTTAGGGTTTATTTTTATTGTACAGCTAAGTTTGTATTTATTTTAACTAAGTAGAATAGTTACTAAATAGTTATTAACTATTTACTAACTACCTAGCTAAAATAAATACAAATTTACCTGTAAAATAAAACCTAACCTGAGTAACACTAACACCTAACCTTACACTACAATTAAATAAATTACCTAAATTAAATACAATTACCTAAATTACAAAAAACAAACAAACACTAAATTATACAAAATAAAAAAATATCAGATATTTAAACTAATTACACCTAATATAATAGCCCTATCAAAATAAAAATAGCCCCCCCCCAAATAAAAACCTAGCCTAAACTAAACTACCAATAGCCCTTACAAGGGCCTTTTGCGGGGCATTGCCCCAAAGAAATCAGCTCTTTTACTTGTAAAAAAAATACAAACACCCCCCAACAGTAAAACCCACCACCCACACAACCAACCCCCCAAATAAAATCCTGACTATAAAAACCTAAGCTCCCCATTGCCCTGAAAAGAGCATTTGGATGGGTATTGCCCTTAAAAGGGCATTTAGCTCTTTTTCAATTGCCCAAACCCTAATCTAAAACTAAAACCCACCCAATAAACCCTTAAAAAACCTAACACTAACCCCCGAAGATCCACTTACAGTTTTGAAGACCGGACATCCATCCTCAACGAAGCCGGGAGAAGTCTTCATCCAACCCAGCAGAAGTGGTCCTCCAGATGGGCAGAAGTCTTCATTCAGACGGCATCTTCTATCTTCATCCATCCGGCGCGGAGCAGGTCCATCTTCAAGACATCCGGCGCGGAGCATCCTCTTCAATCGAAGTCTTTTTCCTGAATGAAGGTTACTTTAAGTGACGTCATCCAAGATGGCATCCCTTGAATTCCGATTGGCTGATAGAATTCTATCGGAATTAAAGGTGAAAAAATCCTATTGGCTGATGCAATCAGCCAATAGGATTGAGCTTCAATCCTATTAGCTGATCCAATCAGCCAATAGGATTGAGCTTGCATTCTATTGGCTGATTGGAACACCCAATAGAATGCGAGCTCAATCCTATTGGCTGATTGGATCAGCCAATAGGATTGAAGCTCAATCAGCCAATAGGATTTTTTCACCTTTAATTCCGATTGACTGATAAAATTCTATCAGCCAATCGGAATTCAAGGGACGCCATCTTGGATGACGTCACTTAAAGGAACCTTCATTCGGGAAGAAGACTTCGATTGAAGAGGATGCTCCGCGCCGGAAGTCTTGAAGATGGACCCACTCCACGCCGGATGGATGAAGATAGAAGATGACGTCTGGATGAAGACTTCTGCCCGTCTGGAGGACCACTTCTGCCTGCTTGGATGAAGACTTCTCCTGGCTTCGTTGAGGACTTCTTGCCGCTTCTCTGAGGACTTCTCCCGGCTTCGTTGAGGATAGATGTCCGGTCTTCAAAACTGTAAGTGGATCTTCGGGGGTTAGTATTAGGTTTTTTTAAAGTATTATTGGGTGGCTTTTAGTTTTAGATTAGGGTTTGGGCAATTGAAAAAGAGCTAAATGCCCTTTTAAGGGCAATGCCCATCCAGACGCCCTTTTCAGGGCAATGGGGAGCTTAGTTTTTTTTAGTTAGGATTTTATTTGGGGGGTTGGTTGTGTGGGTGGTGGGTTTTACTGTTGGGGGGTGTTTGTATTTTTTTTACAGGTAAAAGAGCTGATTTCTTTGAGGCAATGCCCCGCAAAAGGCCCTTTTAAGGGCTATTGGTAGTTTAGTTTAGGCTAGGTTTTTTTTTTTTTTTTGGGGGGGGCGGTTATTTTGATAGGGCTATTAGATTAGGTGTAATTAGTTTAAATATCTGATAATTTCTTTTTTTATTTTGTCTAATTTAGTGTTTGCTTTTTTTGTAATTTAGGTAATTGTATTTAATTTAGGTAATTTATTTAATTGTAGTGTAAGGTTAGGTGTTAGTGTAACTCAGGTTAGGTTTTATTTTACAGGTAACTTTTTATTTATTTTAATTAGGTAGTTATTAAATAGTTAACTATTTACTAACTAGTCTACCTAGTTAAAATAAATACAAACTTAGCTGTGAAATAAAAAAAAAATTTAAGATAGCTACAATGTAACTATTAGTTATATTGTAGCTAGCTTAGGGTTTATTTTATAGGTAAGTATTTAGTTTTAAATAGGAATTATTGAGGTAATGATAGCAATTTTTATTTAGATTTATTTTAATTATATTTAAGTTAGGGGGTGTTAGGGCTAGGGTTAGACTTAGGTTTAGGGGTTAATAAATTTAGTATAGTGGCGGCAATGTTGGGGGCGGCAGATTAGGGGTTAATAAATTAAGGTAGGTGGCGGCGATGTTAGGGGCGGCAGATTAGAGGTTAATAATATTTAACTAGTGTTTGCGATGCGGGAGTGCGGCGGTTTAGGGGTTAATGTGTTTATTATAAGGGCGGCGATGTCCGGAGCCGCAGATTAGGGGTTAATAAGTATAATGTAGGTGTCGGCGATTTCAGGGGTAGCAGATTAGGGGTGTTTAGACTCAGGGTTCATGTTAGGGTGTTAGGTGTAAACATAAATTTGGTTTCCTCATAGGAATCAATGAGGCTGCGTTACGGAGCTTTACGCTGCTTTTTTGCAGGTGTTAGGCTTTTTTTCCAGCCGGCTCTCCCCATTGATGTCTATGGGGAAATTGTGCACGTAAAACCAGCTCACCGCAGCTTTCAGCAGCGCTGGTATTGGAGTGCGGTATGGAGCTCAATTTTGCTCTACGCTCACTTCTTGCCTGATAACGCCGGGTTTATGAAAACCTGTAATACCAGCGCTGTAGGGAAGTGAGCGGTGACAATAACTTGCAAGTTAGTACCGCACCGCTCTTACAGCAAACTCGTAATCTAGCCGTAAGATAATAATGCAAAAAGAAAAGAAAAAAGGCTTAAGGTAAATATATAAACTAGTGCAAAAAAGCATGGGGAAATTAATTAAATAAAATGTGGCCACAGTGGAGCATGCCAGGAGGAAGGTTATTATAGCTCTGCACTGATGTTTGGCCATAATGTCTGTCTTAGTTCAGAGACAAAAAGCATAAAAAACAGAAAAAAAAATTGTAATTAGAACTGGAAAGTTTCACTGGTGTAGACCAGGTCATGAACTTGCTAGATATGAGAAATTGCATTATCTGAATCACAGCTGATTAAAGTTTATATGTGCAAAAAATTCAACTTGTGACTCTGTGATCAATTTGCATTACCCCTTTAAGACATGAATATATCACATTGTTTCTCATTTGCATACAAATCTGTTCATAAACGTTTATTTAAAAGTTTAGGAAACCCTACATGCTATTGATCTGCAAAGCAGGTCCTATTTTCCTCTTCCTCTTTTGTTATGGTTCTCAGAATATTTTGAAATATTTTCTATAATATCAGCCAATCATTGGATACAAGGGGAATTTCATTATTAAAAGGAAAATTAAACTTGTATGATTCAGATAGAGTATGGTTTTAAACAACAATCCAATTTACTTGTTGTCAAATTATCTTTGTTCGCTTGGTATCCTTTGTTAAAAAGCATACATAGATAGGCTCAGCTAGCTGATGATTTGTGGCTGCAAATATATGCCTCGTCATTGGCTTCTTGTCACAAAGTGCTCCAAAGTTACAGATGCGTACGCACCCTGCTTAACTGCTTATGTTCGAGTTGCTGCACAGCACAGGAAAGGGTAAAGTTATCACAGAATGTGTGAAAATCCCTCTAGAAATTATATCTGTATCTCATAGCATAAGCAACTAGCTGAGTCCCTCTTGGGGCCAACTGGCAACCATTTTTTAAAATGATGGGTTCAACAAGCTCATGTGTAAAACTTTACTGTTTTGTCCCCATTAACTGGAAATTTTGGTAGATACCCATCCTGTCCATTTTATATTTGCCAAGAAAAAAGTAAAGGTTTGGGTAAATTACACCTGGCATAATGTGTTATAGATTACATCAGCAAGATATGTGGCTCCAAACCAATGCTGTAGAATAATTGTGTCACTTATGTGTCAAGAAACTTGTAATTGTAATTATTCAGCATCAAGTAGACTAAAATATGTGCAAGGTCATAAGGGGTTGGAATGGAGACAAGAAATGGTGTCTTACGTTCCTGTCCCTTAACCACAAGGCTGCTCCCGTCCTGTGACATTTGGTCTCTAGTAGGTCTGGCTGTATGACACTAAAAGAGAATCTGTGAAGATTAATCTACAAAGAGGCTGGGATTTTCCAGTGTGGTAATGGATTTTCAAGTGACATTCCTCAGTGCAGAGGACACCTATGCCAGCTGCTTGGAGTTCATCTGACATCAAGGCTTTCACCAGCCTAATCATATTTTCAGCAAACATGTTCTTGCCTCATGAGAGGACGTTGGGCCTACTTACCAGCTAGATTTATTGGTAGCACAAGAGGAGGAAGGACAGAGGATTCTCTGCTGCGCTTCTTATGCACATACTGCCCTACAGCTGCTGAACGTAACTTTAGCAAACATCAAGGAGAAAAGGAGGCTTTACTGAATTAAAATATTTAACATACTGGCTAGTCATCGTTCCCTTTGAAACTAAATCCCGGACAGGATTTGACTACATGGAGACGCTGCAATCTTTCCATACCATGGCCCAAAAAAGTTCAGAGGGAAACACATTGTTTAACAGTACTTGTCAGTATACTAACACTTGGTCTGACAAATTCCAGCCAGGAAACCACATCACCTAGAATTTTATTTTTAGGGTTTAACTTTTAGACTATTTGATATATTTTTATAAAAAAAAATGAGTGAAATACTTGGTTTGAGCTCTCTCTTAATAGATTTGAAGCCAAAATCTCCAATACGCTGCTTGCAAACACAATACAAAAATGACAACAATACTTTATCAAGGAGATCTACACTTAACCTTTTAAAGCCGTTATGCCGTTCTATTCCTTCATAATAAGACTGGGCTTTAAAGCCGTTATGACGGAATAGAATGTCATAGCTAACGGCTGTCCTGAAGCCTTCTGTGCTGTCAGGACTTGATCGCAGTCTTGGGGGCGTTCCTAGGGTTGTAGGGACTCCCCCCAGACGCGATCAAATAATTGAAATCTCGTGATCGTGTGCACGATCGCGTGGTTTCAATTTGTCTACATCGGAACAGTTGTTCCGATGTAGGCACTTTAGCCCTGACACGAAAGGGTTAACAATAGAATGTCAACATTTCTTAAAGGAGAATATTCTTCTTTTGTAGATTTTTTTTTTTTTATAATATAATAAATAAAATGAATTAACCAGTTGGTTGTCCTGAAGCCTTCTGTGCTGTCAGGACTTGATCGCAGTCTTGGGGGCGTTCCTAGGGTTGTAGGGACTCCCCCCAGACGCGATCCAATAATTGAAATCTCGTGATCGTGTGCACGATCGCGTGGTTTCAATTTGTCTACATCGGAACAGTTGTTCCGATGTAGGCACTTTAGCCCTGACACGAAAGGGTTAACAATAGAATGTCAACATTTCTTAAAGGAGAATATTCTTCTTTTGTAGATTTTTTTTTTTATAATATAATAAATAAAATGAATTAACCAGTTGGTTGCAAGCTTGAATCCAGAATTTTCTTTGTCTATGCCATCCACACAAACACCTACATTACATAAGTTGTCCCTTTGTGGGGTTTTTTATTTCTATACGAGTGACTATTAAAAAAAATGGGCTGGACTTGGGGTTGCCACCTCGGCCATGTTTTCCAAACAACACTTATGAATTATACATGTTGCAGGGTGTGAAGAGAGAAACATGAATAGTGCTGTTCAGTGTCACAATGTGTGTGCTGTCCAGGGTTGAGGTGGCAACCCTAGCCGGACTGGCAATAAAAAGCAGTCCTGGTAATTTTTTAACACTAGTCCAATTTTCCATTTGAGTACGTACAATGCACATGCCCCATTTTTCTCAAGAGGATACCTGGGATACTCCTTCCGCAATATTCTTTTTTTCAAAATTAAAAATTATACTATTTTGTAATAAAAAAATACCAGTTTGTTGTTATTTAGATACCCTACAACCCAATTTTTTCCATGATTCCCTTTTCAAAAAATTATTATCCATAGTGTGATCTGGAGAAGACACTCAAAACAGTGTGTCACTTTATCTCATAGTGTGACTTGAGTAGACAATAAATAGAAACATTTAAAGGAGTTCTACTAAATGGTTTATGGTCTAGAAAATAAAACTTACAAGGAAATGCTTTGTGACCTTAATACGCATGGGTCAGAAGAGAAAAGAGAGGTAATTCAGTTGCAACACCACACCAGCAAATTAACTGTCTTTAGCCCTTTAGGGACCAGCAACATACCCTATACCTCGCTGATCATTTTATGGGAATTGAGCTATTGCGGTGACCAGCAGGAAGGAGGAAGGGTATAATAGTGCGGTCCCACTATTATAAACAAGCAAACCCTGAACGACCAGCAAAATACATGGTACTTTGCGGTCATTAAAGGGTTAATGTAATTTGAACCTCAACATAGCACTAACATAAGTAAATTACAGTGAATTTAAATAACTGATAGTTATAACAACCATATATAAAATACAGATAAAAATAACTCCTGAAATCTGTGTGAATATGGTGTATGTGCATGCTCACAAAATTCAATTTAGACAGATTTTTTTTCCCTTTAAATAAAGGGATATGAAACCCAATGTAGCCAACAATCAGCAAGCGCTACCCAGGGTGGACCAGCTCCTAAGCTTACATTCCTGCCTTTTCAAATAAAGATGCCAAGAGAACAAAGAAAAATTGATAATAGGAGCAAATTAGAAAGTTGCTTAAAATTGCACGCTCTATCTGAATCACGAAAGAAAAGAAAAAATGGGTTTCATATCCCTTCAAACATTTGCAATCAATGCTTTCAATTTAAACCACTTTAAACCTTTATTACTCCACATCTAATGCTAAGATTTTCATCATACACAGAGGCATTTTAAGATATTCATAGTATCATATTTGAGATGCTTAAAATGTCAAGAGTGCCAAAATATGTTATAAGCCTGCAGTTATGTGTAGTTACACAGTTGACACAGATTACAATTTAATTGAACAAGACCTATTAGATTTTAGGATGATCTTTTATTTTCCAGTATGTCAGGTTTAAAATGAAAGGTACTAAAAACCTCCAATTTCGCTTTTATTTATTTTGAACGTTACATAATTGTAACATGACTCTAAAGCAAACAAATGTCAGTATGAGATGGCTTGGGGCAGGGATAAATCAGAGATCTCTCTAGCAAAATTAGAGCAGTGCTAAATACTTTAGTCGCATCAGATGAATCAGTCTTGTTGCTGACTGTAACATGCGGAAAAAAGAAAGCTTGTCTAATTATCCCAGGAGTCGCAATTAAAAGATTTGAGGGCAAAGGCTTAATGAGTACTTAAAAACCTACCTACATGAATTCATAACAACATCAAATTCATTTCCTGTCATGAAACCTATGTATATGTTCTTATATCCTTGTACTATTCTAAATGTGGACAAAGACAAGCTCAGAAGGATTTTAATAGACAAATTTCATAAATGAAAGGGACAGTGAATGCAAAATTAAACTTTTTTATTTTCTATCAATTTTTAATTCATTCAGTTATTCTTTGTTGAGGAATAAACTAGCTATGTTCATATAACTTCTGGAGTGTGTATGTGGCTTTAAGACTCCATGCCTGCACTGTTTGCAAGAATGTATAACATTGCTATAAATATTGTTGCATACACTCCTGCCATAGATTGATAAAAAGTACATTAAAGGCAAAATTCAACTTGTATGATTTAGATGGAGCATGCAATTTTAAACAGATTTCCAATTTACTTATATTATCAAATCTGTTTCATTCTGGTATCCTTTCTTGAAGAATAAACCAAGGTAGGCTCAAAAGCAGCAATGCACTACTGTGAGCTAGCTGAACACATTGAGTGAGTCAATGACAAGAGACATATCCTGTATGTGAAACCACCAATTAACAGCTAGCTAGGTCACAGTTCTTCATTGTTGCTCCTGAAGTCTGCCTAGGTATGATGTTACGCTTAGATATCAAGAAAACTACGCAAATTTGATAATAGAAGTAAATTGGAAAGTTGTTTTTTTTAAGTTTTTTTTTATTAAAGGAACATTAAACCCCAATTTTCTCTTTCATGATTTAGATAGAGAATACCATTTTAAACAACTTTCTAATTTACTTCTTTTACCTAATTTGCTTCATTCTCTTGATATTATTTCCTGAAAAGCATATCTAGATATGCTCAGTAGCTTCTGATTGGTGGCTGCACATAGATGCCTCATGTGATTGGCTCACCTCTGTGCATTGTTATTTCTTTAACTAAGGATATCTAAATAATGAAGCAAATTAAATAATAGAAGTAAATTTGAATGTTGTTTAAAATTGTATTCTCTGCCTGAATTATGAAAGAACATTTTTGGGTTTAATGTTCCTTTAAATGCTCTATCTGAATCATGAAAGTTTAGTTTTGATTTTACTATCACTTTAAAGGGACAAGAAACCCCAACATTTTCTTTCATGATTTGGATAGAACATACAATTTTAAACAACTTCTAATTCACTTCTATTATCAAATTTGCTTAAATCTCTTGTTATCCTTTGCTGAAGGAACAGCATTGCACTACTGGCAGCTAGCTGAACATGTCTAGTTAGCCAATCACTAGAGAAAAATGTGTGCAGGCACCAATCAGCAGCTAGCTCTCACTAGTGTAGGTTATGTGCAAATTATTCTTAAAAAAAGGATACCAAGAGAACGAAGCACATTTGAAAATAGAAGTGAATTTTAAAGTGTCTTAAATTCATATGCTCTATCCGAATCATGCAAGTTTAAGTTTGACTTCCCTATCCTTTTAAGACACGTGCACACCCCTGAGGTCCTCTGATCCATTTCTGCTGGGAGATTCTGTCATGTATAAACTACTTTTCAGTAAAGCAATTCTGTAAATCATAATAAATAGCTAGCTCTGGAATTTCTATTTTTTCACTAAAGGAGCATTACCTAATCTAGGCTAGACTGCTTTCAATTAAACATACACAAAAGCAACACAGGGTCTGTAATTAAGCGTTCAAGTTAAGCTTTTAGTTCTGCATTGGAAAAAGCTACAAAAATGCTTTAAAGAAAAAACAGGAAATAGTCGCTGGTAATACTAGACAGGATGTTACAAGACTGTCTGGGTGCCCTGATTTAATTGCAAATCCAGTATCTAATGGCTTTAGTGCGAGTTATTATTTCTAATTTGATGTGTATACAGTAATAAAGCTTTCCACTAAACGCTTGTAAAAATTACATACGTTGGAAAATGTTTACTATGATCCTTGGTATTTACTGTTCCATTACTTGACTTGTCCAACATATAGATGTTCGGAATGAAATGGTGTGATCACGAAACTACACTAAGCATGGTAAGCAGCGCAGTTTCCTCAAGATTAAAGGTGGGGGGGGGGGGTGCAGCCTTGGCAGGTTTATGGAACCCAAAGTCCAGAATGTCTCATCCAAATTTGAAACTTTTCAAATTGTTTTATGACCTTAAAAAAATACATAAATAAATAAAAACAAAAGAAAATGACTTTAAAGGGATACTAAACCCATTTTTTTTCTTTTATGATTCGGATAGAGAATGCAATTTTAAGCAACTTTCTAATTTACTCAATTTAAGGTTCAGCACCGGGGTAGCGCTTGCTGATTGGTGGCTAAATGTAGCCACCAATCCGCAAGCACTATCCAGGGTGTTGAACCAAATGTGGGCTGACTCCTAAGCCTTCATTCCTGCTTTTTCAAAGAAAGATAACAAGAGAACAAAGAAAAATTGATAATAGGAGTAAATTAGAAAGTAGCTTAAAGGGACACTGAACCCATATTTTTTTTTTTCATGATTTAAATAGAGCATGACATTTTAAGCAACTTTCTAATTTACTCCTATTATCAAATTTGCTTTATTCTCTTGGTATCTTTATTTGAAATGCAAGAATGTAAGTTTAGATGCCGGACCATTTTTGGTGAACAACCTGGGTTGTCCTTGCTGATTGGTGGATAAATTCATCCACCAATAAAAAAGTGCCGTCCAGCACTGCTGAACTAAGAAAAAAGCTTAGATGTCTTCTATTTTAATTAAAGATAGCAAAAGAACGAAGAAAAAATGATAATAGGAGTAAACTAAAAAGTTGCTTAAAATTGAATGTTCTATCTGATTCACAAAAGAAAAAAATTGGTTTCAGTGTCCCTTTAAAACTGCATGCTCTATGTGAATCATAAAAGAAAAATAATTGGGGTTAGTATCTCTTTAATATAAAAGAAAAAAATGTGCTTGGGGCTGCAAAGTATAAACAGTTTTTAAAATGCTACTTTAGCTCCAAGTACCACGTGCACAGTGGCAGTCTATAAGTTTGATGACGATGATTTGTGCATACACCTGTCAATAAAGCTAATGCACCAATCATTGGGTAAGTAGATTCTATATTTCAAACTGTGCTATTGATATGTGTGTCCCTTTTAATATGTATAACTTATTAGAGGAGAGAATGGAGAACGTGATCTGATAGTAACCTTCAAGTATTAGGGGAATAAAAAAAACTGATGCTGAACACATTTTCCCTGATAAGAACAACAGTAGAGCAAGATGTATCTTTGCAGAGGTTGACAAAAGTAGTTACCAAGGAATGACATTCAAGTAATAATAAAAATGTTTTAAGACTCAGAGCATTTTATTATTGTATTAGAATATCCCTTTAATTCTTTTGAAGAATAACTTTTAGAAATGAATACCAATGAACAGAAGTTATTTTGTCTTTTTTTTAACCTAGATGGTTTGGCAATGCATTTTTGTTTCACTGTTAATGAAACCAAAGCAACATTGTGTGATCTCATTTGAAAAGCATGACTCACGGGATAATTAGAATACCAATGCTGACTAAAAACACTTAAAATAGTAAAACACTGCATTTGTTAATTTTAATTGATTTTTTTTTTTTTTTGGTGATCTTATTGTTTTAAGCAATCAACAAACTGAGAAAATTAGTAGGTGAAATATTTGACAAATGTGTTTTTTATTCCCCCCATTTCTTAACCCGTTGGCTGCCAGAAAGGGAACAAATGGGTTAATATGCTTATTTTAGTCAAGCAGAACATGTATAAATTGCTTTTTTCCCCCTCCATTCGATCTCTTCTCCGTGTCTTTATTTTGCAAGGGTCAGTCTGAACTGGTAAGCCTTGCTGAAGTCCATAATTAACTGAAATCAAGACAAAAGGAATGAGTTGTAAGAAAATTCTCTAATAAGAAAAGAATTTTGTCCTTACAACTCTGTACAAAAGAGAGGCCATTAGGAACCTGAAGAAAGGGAGAAAATTAGAAGAAAGCTATTGCAGATACCAGTTCTCCGAAGACATCTCTAGTGGCTTTTCAAACTAATCATCAACTTGGCTAATCCTCCTAGCGAGTAAGGAACTACAAGCTTTCCTTTCTCTCAGACAAAAGCTTTGTCCATTCTTATTTCTAATCGTGGACAAATGGTCCTCACCAAGCAATCTTTTAAAAACCTATTCCCTTTTTTCTAATTCTGAATGCTAAAGAGAAATGCCTTTGGCGACAATTGTTACTCTCGAAAGGAGTTCTTTTTGCACTGCTGAGAGATAAGTGGAACACGACTGGGAATCAGAAGAGAATATTTCACTGTGTTTTTAATACATTTGCACGCAAAATCCCCATGATGCTTTGCATATGTTTCTGTCGCTTTTCTTGAAAGCAAAAACTCTTTTTAAATCTCTATCTTCCAGGCATATGAGGGCTTTGTTTTGTTAAGATTACTGGGGACCTGAGACTGATATTAATGTAGGTTGTTGCAGAAGGTAAAAGGGATATGATTGTTTAAGGCAAATATTATTTAAAAAAAAAAAAAAATTATGCTGTGAATTGAAAACAGCCACATTGCCAGACATTTAATTACTAAAAACAATCAATGTGTGCCAAAGCAAGCACAGGTAAGCGCCTTTTTTTTGTTTGTTTTTTGAAAAACATTTTTATTGAACACTCAGTTCATAACAAAAAAAACTGAATTTATGCTTACCTGATAAATTTCTTTCTCTTACGGTGTATTCAGTCCACGGATTCATCCTTACTTGTGGGATATTCTCAATCCCTACAGGAAGTGGCAAAGAGAGCACACAGCAAAGCTGTCCATATAGCTCCCCTCAGGCTCCGCCCCCCCAGTCATTCGACCGACGGTTAGGAGAAAAAGGAGAACCATAGGGTGCAGTGGTGACTGTAGTTATTTTAAATTAAATTTGAACCTGACTTAAATGTCAGGGCGGGCCGTGGACTGAATACACCGTAAGAGAAAGAAATTTATCAGGTAAGCATAAATTCTGTTTTCTCTTACTTGGTGTATTCAGTCCACAGATTCATCCTTACTTGTGGGATACCAATACCAAAGCTTTTAGGACACGGATGAAGGGAGGGAACAAGTCAGGTCACCTAAACGGAAGGCACCACTGCTTGCAAAACCTTTCTCCCGAAAATAGCCTCCGAAGAAGCAAAAGTATCGAATTTGTAAAATTTGGTGAATGTATGCAGTGAAGACCAAGTCGCTGCCTTACAAATCTGTTCAACAGAAGCCTCATTCTTGAAAGCCCATGTGGAAGCCACAGCTCTGGTGGAATGAGCTGTAATTCGTTCAGGAGGCTGCTGTCCAGCAGTCTCATAAGCCAATCGGATGATGCTTTTCAGCCAAAAGGAAAGAGAGGTAGCTGTTGCTTTCTGACCTCTCCTCTTACCAGAATAGACGACAAACAAGGATGATGTTTGTCTGAAATCTTTAGTTGCTTTTAAATAGAATTTTAAAGCACGAACCACGTCAAGATTGTGTAAAAGTCGTTCCTTCCTAGAAACTGGATTAGGACACAGAGAAGGAACAATAATTTCCTGGTTAATATTCTTATTAGAAACCACTTTTGGAAGAAAACCAGGTTTGGTACGCAAAACAACCTTATCTGCATGGAACACCAGATAGGGTGAATCACACTGCAAAGCAGACAATTCAGAAACTCTTCGAGCAGAAGAAATGGCTACTAAAAACAAAACTTTCAAAGATAATAACCTAATATCTATGGAATGTAAAGGTTCAAACGGAACCCCTTGAAGAACTGAAAGAACCAAATTTAGACTCCAAGGAGGAGCCACAGACTTGTAAACAGGCTTGATTCTAACAAGGGCCTGTGCAAACACCTGAACGTCTGGTACAGCTGCCAGGCGCTTATGTAACAGAATATAAAGAGCAGATATCTGTCCCTTTAAGGAACTAGCTGACAGACCTTTCTCCAATCCTTCTTGGAGAAAAGCCAGTATCCTTGGAATCCTAACCTTACTCCACGAGTAACCCTTGGATTCACACCAACTAAGATATTTCCGCCATATCTTATGGTAAATTTTCCTTGTGACAGGCTTTCTGGCCTGTATCAGAGTGTCTATAACTGATTCAGAGAAACCACGCTTAGCTAGGATTAAGCGTTCAATCTCCAAGCAGTCAGTTGCAGAGAAACTAGATTTGGATGCTTGAAAGGACCTTGAATTAGAAGATCCTGCCTCAATGGCAGTTTCCATGGTGGGACTGATGACATGTCCACTAGGTCTGCATACCAAGTCCTGCGTGGCCACGCAGGCGCTATCAGAATTACCGAAGCCTTCTCCTGTTTGATTCTGGCTATTAGCCGAGGGAGAAGAGGAAACGGTGGAAAGACATAAGCTAGACTGAATGACCAAGGCGCTATTAAAGCATCTATCAATGCCGCCTTGGGATCCCTGGATCTGGATCCGTAAAGGGGAAGTTTGGTGTTCTGACGGGACGCCATCAGATCCAATTCTGGAATACCCCATAGCTGGGTCAGCTGAACAAAAACCTCCGGGTGGAGTTCCCACTCCCCCGGATGAAAAGTCTGACGACTTAGAAAATCCGCCTCCCAGTTGTCTACCCCTGGGGTGTGAATTGCAGATAGATGGCAGGAGTGATGTTGTCCAACTGAAATCTGATGAATTTGGCCTCCGCTAGTTGAGGCCATGCTTGGAGCGTGTTGAATATCGCTCTCAGCTCCAAAATGTTTATTGGGAGAAGAGATTCTTCCCGAGACCATATACCCTGAGCCTTCAGGGAGTTCCAGACCGCACCCCAGCCTAACAGACTGGCGTCGGTCGTGACAATGATCCACTACGGTCTGCGGAAACTCATTCCCTGAGACAGGTGAACTTGAGACAACCACCAGAGAAGAGAGTCTCTGGTTTTCTGGTCCATTTGTATTTGAGGAGATAAATCTGCGTAATCCCCATTCCACTGCTTGAGCATGCACAGTTGCAGTGGTCTGAGATGAATTCGGGCAAAAGGGACTACGTCCATTGCCGCCACCATTAAACCAATTACCTCCATGCACTGAGCCACAGAAGGCCGAGGAATGGAATGAAGAGCTCGGCAGGTGTTCAAGAGTTTGGACTTCCTGACCTCTGTCAGAAAGATTCTCATTTCTACCGAGTCTATTAGTGTTCCCAGGAAGGGAACACTTGTAAGCAGGGACAGAGAACTTTTTTCTACGTTCACCTTCCACCCTTAGAAAGACCAGAACAATGTCCGTATGAGCCTTGGCTCTGTGGAAAGACGACACCTGTATTAATATGTCGTCTAGGTAAGGTGCTACTGCAATGCCCCGCGGTCTTAGCACCGCCAGAAGGGACCCTAGCACCTTTTTGAAAATTCTGGGAGCGGTGGCCAACCCGAAAGGAAGGGCCACGAACTGGTAATGTTTGTCCAGAAAGGCGAACCTTAGGAACTGATGGTGATCTTTGTGGATAGGAATATGTAGGTACGCATCCTTTAGATCCACGGTAGTCATATATTGACCTTCCTGGATCATCGGCAAGATTGTCCGAATGGTTTCCATCTTGAAAGACGGAACTCTGAGGAATTTGTTTAGAATCTTTAGATCCAGGATTGGCCTGAAAGTTCCCTCCTTTTTGGGAACTACGAACAGGTTTGAGTAAAAGCCCAGTCCTTGTTCTGCAATTGGAACTGGGTGTATTACTCCCATTTTTAGGAGATCTTCTACACAACGTAAGAACGCCTGTTTCTTTGTTTGGTCTGAAGACAAACGAGAACTGTGGAACCTTCCCCTTGGGGGAGAATCCTTGAATTCTAGAAGGTACCCCTGAGCAACTATTTCTAATGCCCAGGGATCTGGAACGTCTCTTGCCCAAGCCTGAGCAAAGAGAGAAAGTCTGCCCCCTACTAGATCCGGTCCCGGATCGGGGGCTACCCCTTCATGCTGTCTTGGTAGCAGGAGCAGGCTTCTTGGCCTGTTTACCCTTATTCCAGCCCTGCAGGGGTTTCCAGGTTGCTTTGGGCTGGGAAGCGTCATCTTGCTTTGCAACAGCAGAGGTTGCAGCAGGTCCGCTCCTGAAGTTGCGAAAGGAGCGAAAATTAGCCTTGTTTTTGGACTTAAACGGCCTATCTTGTGGAAGGGCATGACCCTTGCCCCCAGTGATATCTGAAATAATTTCTTTCAGCTCTGGGCCGAAAAGGGTCTTCCCCATGAAGGGAATATTTAACAATTTTGTTTTGGACGACACATCCGCTGACCATGATTTGAGCCAAAGCGATCTTCGCGCCATGATGGCAAAACCTGAGTTTTTCGCCGCTAGTTTAGCTAACTGGAAAGCGGCATCAGAGATAAAAGAATTAGCCAGCTTTAGAGCATGAATTCTATCCATGACCTCATCGTATGAAGTCTCCCTCTGTAGCGACTCCTCCAGGGCCTCGAACCAAAAAGCCGCTGCAGTAGTTACAGGAATTATGCAGGCAATTGGTTGAAGTAGAAAACCTTGCTGAACAAAAATTTTCTTCAGCAATCCTTCCAATTTTTTATCCATAGGATCTTTGAAAGCACAACTGTCCTCTATTGGTATAGTTGTACGCTTAGCAAATGTTGAAACAGCCCCCTCTACCTTAGGGAACATCTGCCACTCGTCCCGCCTGGGGTCGTTTTTGGGGAACATTTTCTTAAAGATAGGGGGGGAACAAAGGGTACACCTGGTCTCTCCCACTCCCTAGTCACAATATCCGCCACCCTCTTTGGGATCGGAAATGCCTCAGTGTAAACAGGGACCTCTAAAAACCTGTCCATCTTACACAATTTTTCTGGGACCACCATGGGGTCACAATCATCCAGCGTAGCTATAACCTCCTTAAGCAGTACGCGGAGGTGTTCCAGCTTAAATTTAAACGCTAAGGAATCTGACTCTGCCCGCTGAGAATCTTTTCCTGTATCAGAAATTTCTCCCTCAGACAGACCTTCCCTCACTGCTACTTCTGAGTTTTGTGAGGGTACTACAGATAAATTATCCACAGCATCTGATTGCTCATCCTCTGTATTTAAAACTGAGCTATCGCGCTTTCTTGGAAAAACTGGCAGTTTGGATAAAAATGCTGCAAGGGAATTATCCATCAATGCTGCTAATTGTTGTAAAGTAATAGGGGCCAATGCGCTAGAGGTACTAGGCATCGCTTGTGCGGGTGTAACTGGTGTCGACACATGGGGAGAGGAAGAAGGACTATCCTCATTACCCTCTGTTAAAGAATCATCTTGGGCTACATTTTAAGTGTCACTGGATGGTCTTTAAAATGCTTAGATGTTTTAGCACACTTTACACATAAATGCAATGGGGGTACCGCCATGGCTTTTAAACATAAAGAACAAGGTCTATCTGAAGTCTCAGACATGTTTGACAGACTTATACAGCACTACAATACAGAAAAAAAAATCACTTTTTGAAAAAACGTTACTGTGTCTTTAAAGGGACACTGAACCCAAAAATGTTGTTTTGTAATTCAGAAAGAGCATGCAATTTTAAGCAACTTTCTAATTTACTCCTATTATCAATTTTTCTTTGTTCTCTTGCTATCTTTATTTGAAAAAGAAAGCATCTATGCTTTTATTGGGTTCAGTACTCTGGACAGCAATTTTTTTATTGGTGGATGAATTTATCCACCAATCAGCAAGGACAACCCAGGTTGTGCACCAAAAATGGGCCGGCATCTAAACTTACATTCTTGCATTTTAAATAAAGATACCAAGAGAATGAAGAAAATTTGATAATAGGAGTGAATTAGAAAGTTGCTTAAAATGTCATGCTCTATCTGAATCATGAAAGATAATTTTTGGGTACAGTGTCCCTTTAAATAATAAAAAGCACACACTTTTTTTTTTCCAAATCACCAAAAAACATCCGATCTTTATGAAAATGTCACCACATGATCATAATACTTTGAAATGATTGCACACAAATTTTCAAATCAATTAACCCCTTATTGAGCAAACCAGAGCAAATTGCAGTAAACAACCGGTTTAACACACTACAGCACGGTGCCACAGTCTTCCCTTAGGGTTATTTGTAGCAGGAATATAAGCCTCCTTGATGTCCTCCTGCACTCTCAGGACTCTACACATGAAGCTGCATGAGCTGTCTTGAAAATCAACTGCGCAACTGAGGCGCGAAAATGAGGCCCCCTCCCCCTTCAGTCCAGAATTATGGGGCCTTCCTAAGTCAGACTAGGCGTCTGATAATATGCCAGGCGAAATAAAAACCCCAAAAAGTGTTTACAACGTTTCAAACACTTAAATAAATATAATATTCCATCAATAAAATAATCGATTTAGCCCATCACAGTGTCTACCAGTATTTAAGCCCTTAACTGAAGCCATCCTTCTATACTGCGTTTCAGAAAATGGCTTACCTTCCCTCATGGGGATTTCTGTCAGTCTTCTAGCATTACCAGGTCTTGTTAGAAATAAATGACTGAGCATACCTTAAGCAGTTAAGCCTGCAAACTGTTCCCCCCAACTGAAGTTCTTCGGTACTCAACAGTCCTGTGTGGGAACAGCAATGGATTTTAGTTACAATATGCTAAAATCTTTTTCCTCTCAGCAGAAATCTTCATCACTTTCTGCCTAGTAAATAGTACAAACCGGCACTATTTTAAAATAACAAACTCTTGATTGAAGAAATAAAAACTACAAATCTAACACCACAAACTCTTTACCCTCCCGTGGAGATGCTACTTGTTAGAGCGGCAAAGAGAATGACTGGGGGGGCGGAGCCTGAGGGGAGCTATATGGACAGCTTTGCTGTGTGCTCTCTTTGCCACTTCCTGTAGGGATTGAGAATATCCCACAAGTAAGGATGAATCCGTGGACTGAATACACCAAGTAAGAGAAATTTGTTTTAAAGGTCTTTCAGGAATGTTGGCCTGATAGCAATACTGTAATCATGGCCATAATGTGGGAGGCTCAAACCCCCTTAAGCACTCTGTATGTCAGAGATAGCTATTGTCTGCCACAACAGTACTTTGGTATCATATAGACTGGTATACACTTAGGGTTGCCATATTGCTGATTTAAAGGGACATAATACTCATATGCTAAATCACTTGAAACTGATGCAGTATAACTATAAAAAGCCAACAGGAAAATATCACCTGAGCATCTCTATGTAAAAAAGAAAGATATTTTACCTTACAACTTCATCAGCTCAGCAGAGTAAGTTCTGTGTAAAAAGTTATCTTTCAGTTACTGCCCAGCTGCAGGTAAAAAAATAATAATAAAGAAATGAACAGCAGCCAATCAGCATCAACAGTGCTGAGGTCATGAACTCTTTTACTGTGATCTCATGAGATTTTACTTAAAGGGCCATAATACCCAAATGTTTAAACACTTGAAAGTGATGCAACATAGCTGTAAAAATCTGACTAGAAAAAATCACCTGAACATCTCTATGTAACAGTAAAAAAGAAAGATATTTTACCTCAAATGTTCCTCAGTAGCCACATCCCATTGAAAAGGACTTCTAAGCAGTAAATCAGTATGTCTGTCCTGGGACAGCTAAGGGATTGATCCTCGTGAACTCTCATGTTATTTCCCCATTCAGTTTAAGGAAGTTTACTATGAAATCTCATGAGAGTTAAGTGAAATCTCATGAGATCACAGTAAAAGAGTTCATGACCTCAGCACTGTTGATGCTGATTGGCTGCAGTTCATTTCTTCATTTTTTATTTTTTTTTACCTGCACCTGAGTATAACTTTTTACACAGAACTTACTCTGCTGAGCTGAGGAAATTGTGAGGCAAAATATCTTCCTTTTCTACATAGAGATTCTCAGGTGATATTTTCCTGTCAGCTTTTTACAGTTATACTGCATCAGTTTCAAGTGATTTAGCATATGAGTATTATGTCCCTTTAACTCTCATGAGATTTCATGGTAAACTTCCTTAAACTGAATAGGGAAATAAGATGAGTGTTCACAAAGCTCGCTCCTTTGCCTGTCCCGGGACAGACATACTGATTTGCTGCTTAGAAGTCCTTTACAATGGGATGTGGCTACTGATGAACTTTTGAGGTAAAATAGCTATGCTGCATCACTTTCAAGTGTTTCAACATTTGGGTATCATGGCCCTTTAAGGGAGGACACATGATATATACATATGTCAGGGGCTGTTTAAAGAAATTTTTGATTCATTTTAGGAACCCCGGACATAAGTATTTTTCATATGTGCACCCTTAAAGCGGCAATATAGCAACCCTATAATTTTTTCTTTTTTACTGTGACCATCCTTTTGACTGAGAACAGAAGTGCAAAATTGAGTAATTTGGTATTGTATTTGAACAGCTATTTGTGTGTTACACTTTTATTCTAACAAATCCAACACCAAAATTAGCTGAATGCCACAGACCACGGTCATTTTTGGCCTAACGTAAAAATAATTATATTGTTTAAACCTTTCCTGACAGGCCAATTTTATCTACATCGGAACACATTTCTAATGTAAACAAATTAAAACCATTCGATCATGCATGTGATCGTAAGATTTCAATGATGGGATTGGGTCAGGGGGGAGTGCCTATGATGCAAGGCACGCTCTCCAGGCCGCGATCCCATTCAGGAATCGCTTTTGGCTTAAGTAAAGTCATATGTCTAGAATGTTCCATGACGTCCTAACGGCGCTAAAGTATAGGTTTTTATACTTCTCTCAGTGTGATAATTTCCAAATAGCAAACAGTCACTACTTTCCTGCTGCTCTAATATGATTTGGTAACTGAAATGGAGCCACTAATTTTGTGTGTAGCAACCTGCATAGTTTAGCAACCTGCATAGCATTGAGCCCATAGAATACACAATAAATAAACAATAAACAAATAAATAAGTGAATGCATGATTTTATCTTGATGATTGATTAAACAGTCATGGATTTTTCTGTATGTAAAAATGTTTCTTTCTGACCTGTAGAGAAATGTCCCTTTCCACCAATGAGAGGTCTGGGATTTTTCCATTTTAGCGAAAAAAAGATTAATACAGCAGTATCAATGAAAGATTAAAAATATATGTAACATAACTGAAAATGCACCCTTTTAGATGCAATAAAGAAAAATAGTTTATCTTAATATCCCTTTAAGAAAGAATGCAGAATAGGCAAATGTCCCTTTAAAAAAAGACCACAGAATAGGCAAATGTCCCTTTAAAAAAAAGACCGCAGAATAGGCAAACTAGACAGGTTTATTCAATATCTACCAATAAATATTCAATATTAAGAAATACTGTTACTATTAGTTTCTGGCCAGCTTGTCTTTTACAAATAAAGTGCGGTTTATGAGGTCTTGTGTACAGGAAGCAATTCCAGGGTACTCATGCTTTAACTCCCTGTAGGCTACTGATCCGGAGAGCTAGTTTATTAAGAACTGTGCATGAAACATAAAGGTGTCAAAATAACTGTTAATCAGCTTACAAGAAATTTCCACTGCTAGCAAACAAAGCAGGGACTCTTCGGGCTGGCATATATGGCTGAGCTAAGCTTTGTGCATGACTTCCCATACCTGCTGTGATACACAAAGCAAAGTTTCATGCCTCATGATGGGACAATTAGCCCAGATAAAAACTACAGTCTATTCACCATAGGGACAGTACAACTTTATATATTACAGCAAATTGTTCCTGTTTTTATTTAAATGTGCCACATGCACAAAGGCTTGTTCCTGCATATATTCATTTCACGTTCAAGGGATAGGAAAGTCAAAATTTAACCTGCATGATTCAGATACAGGATGTTATTTTAAGACAGTTTTAAATTTACTTCTATTTTCAAAAATGCTTCGATCTCTTGGTATTCCTTGTTGAAAAAGAGTATGCACATATCCTACACTAGTGGGAGAGCTAGCTGCTGATTGGTGCCTGCACACATTTGTCTCTTTTGATTGGCTAACTAGATGTGTTCAGCTAGCTGCCAGTAGTGCAATGCTGCTCCTTCAGCAAAGAATAACAAGATAATTAAGCTAATTTGATAATAGAAGTAAATTGGAAAGTTGTTTAAAATGGTATGCTCTGTCTAAATCATCCAAGACAATGTTGGGGTTTCCTGCCCCTTTAAGAAGGACATGAAACCCACATTTTTATTCTGTGATTCAAACAGAGCATAAAAAAAAAAAAAAAGAAGAAGTTTTCAATTTATTTCTTTTATCAAATGTACTTATTTTTTTTTTATGGTATACTTTGTTTAAGAGATATCTAGATATGTAACGTGCACCTTTATGGAGCAGTACATGACAGAAAACACTGTTGCAACCTACTATTTTTGTAAATGTATGACAGAGTTATAAAACTGCTGCCATATATTGATACAGTCACGTGCACACGTCTTACACTTCCTACCTGCTTTTCAACAAAGGATACCAAGAGAACAAAGGTAAATTTGATAATAGACGATTTACACTCTATCTGAATCATTATATGTGCCAGTATTTTCACGTTAAAAAAAATGCAGAATTTATCAAACACCATAGCATCAAGAAGGAACAGCTATTATGCACATTAAAAGACTGAATGTATGTTTTCTCCATATGCATGATTATTGTACTCTGCATGTTTTTTTTAATTATCAGAATACACCTTCTAATTATAAATGGAGGCCCTAATGAAGAAAGAGAATTTGTTTCCCAATACATTGCTTTAACACCAGCTATGTGCTGGTATTCCTAAAGCATAACATGAGGTCACTGGATAAATTCATTAGCATAGACACTTGAAACTAGTTTCCACATGTGCACCCCACAGCAGTGCTCATTCATTAACCAAAACCTACATTCAAATTCATGAACTCATTATGGGTGTAGCTGAGAATACACTTGATCTTGAAGTAGCACCCACATCTATAAGAGGCAAACTAACCTTTGATAAGGGTTACTGCACCCAATTTGGTTCTTGAATTACTGTTAACCTGGGGTCACAACAAGATTAATATCACAACATCTCTCTTCCTACTTTGTATACTGAGAAAGGATATGAACATATCTATAATTACTTTTGGGCTCTTTTAATCAAGGTACACAGACATCTCTAATAAGCCAATTGCAAACTGACACATCATCACTAATAGATACATTGTCTAGCCTATAAGAGGCCTATCTTATCATCAGCTGTATTGATAGAAAATAAATAAAAAATAAATAAATATTTTGTTATTTGTAGCATTTTCTTGAAGGAAGTAAAACTGTTAAAATTAGAACTGGGTATATATTGATGGCTTCTGATAGCCGATAAAACATATAAATAAACAAAATAGTTCTTAAAGTGCTTGGATGTGGTCATACAAAGAGTGTAGAGACCCTCAAAATCTATATCCTTTTTGAAAACATTGACATAGGTGTTCTATCTTGATGTTAAACATCATGATGCATTACCTAACAAAATACTGAAAATTGGTTTTGTGCAAAATTATGTGAACATAAGAAAAGAAAGACTGTGCTACCTGAAATTCAAGGGTAAAAGACTAAAACACTTTACTCCGTTTGAAACCCTTGAGAAAGATCTCCCAACGGAGAACGAAATGCGTAGGGTCAAGTTTCTGGTCTCCTACAACGCTTGCTTCATTTAGGAAAAATGACAAAACCAAAATCCTCCCACTAGTGAATCCTAACAGAGAGGCGGAAACAGACTCCACTGTTACGAGCAGGACTGATACTGGGGACTGTACCGTGATAACACGGTGATATGAACTTCTATTTTAACTATTTTGTAAGTGCTGTATTTTGCTCATATTATTAAAGTGTTTTTTTTCTTTTAACCTTGAATTGCGGGTGGAGAGGTCTTTCTTTTTGATTATATTCACAGACTTTCCATCAGGGAAATTTTGATATTTATATCTTACATGTTAAATCGACTTTTAATTTTATAGCTATCACTATCCCTAGAGTATTAGGGTCACTATTTGACAGCACTAATCTTTTAGTGCTTTTTATTGGTGTAAAACTATGCTTGTCTAATTCTCTCCAGAGTTTTGTGTAAAAAACAGAATTTATGTTTACCTGATAAATTACTTTCTCCAACGGTGTGTCCGGTCCACGGCGTCATCCTTACTTGTGGGATATTCTCTTCCCCAACAGGAAATGGCAAAGAGCCCAGCAAAGCTGGTGACATGATCCCTCCTAGGCTCCGCCTTCCCCAGTCATTCGACCGACGTAAAGGAGGAATATTTGCACAGGAGAAACCATATGATACCGTGGTGACTGTAGTTAAAGAAAATAAATTATCAGACCTGATTAAAAAACCAGGGCGGGCCGTGGACCGGACACACCCTTGGAGAAAGTAATTTATCAGGTAAACATAAATTCTGTTTTCTCCAACATAGGTGTGTCCGGTCCACGGCGTCATCCTTACTTGTGGGAACCAATACCAAAGCTTTAGGACACGGATGAAGGGAGGGAGCAAATCAGGTCACCTAGATGGAAGGCACCACAGCTTGCAAAACCTTTCTCCCAAAAATAGCCTCAGAAGAAGCAAAAGTATCAAACTTGTAAAATTTAGTAAAAGTGTGCAGTGAAGACCAAGTCGCTGCCCTACATATCTGATCAACAGAAGCCTCGTTCTTGAAGGCCCATGTGGAAGCCACAGCCCTAGTGGAATGAGCTGTGATTCTTTCAGGAGGCTGCCGTCCGGCAGTCTCGTAAGCCAATCTGATGATGCTTTTAATCCAAAAAGAGAGAGAGGTAGAAGTTGCTTTTTGACCTCTCCTTTTACCAGAATAAACAACAAACAAGGAAGATGTTTGTCTAAAATCCTTTGTAGCATCTAAATAGAATTTTAGAGCACGAACAACATCCAAATTGTGCAACAAACGTTCCTTCTTTGAAACTGGATTCGGACACAAAGAAGGCACGACTATCTCCTGGTTAATGTTTTTGTTAGAAACAACTTTCGGAAGAAAACCAGGTTTAGTACGTAAAACCACCTTATCTGCATGGAACACCAGATAAGGAGGAGAACACTGCAGAGCAGATAATTCTGAAACTCTTCTAGCAGAAGAAATTGCAACCAAAAACAAAACTTTCCAAGATAATAACTTAATATCAACGGAATGTAAGGGTTCAAACGGAACTCCCTGAAGAACTGAAAGAACTAAATTGAGACTCCAAGGAGGAGTCAAAGGTTTGTAAACAGGCTTGATTCTAACCAGAGCCTGAACAAAGGCTTGAACATCTGGCACAGCTGCCAGTTTTTTGTGAAGTAACACAGACAAGGCAGAAATCTGTCCCTTAAAGGAACTAGCAGATAATCCTTTCTCCAAACCTTCTTGAAGGAAGGATAGAATCTTAGGAATTTTTACCTTGTCCCAAGGGAATCCTTTAGATTCACACCAACAGATATATTTTTTCCATATTTTGTGGTAAATTTTTCTAGTTACAGGCTTTCTGGCCTGAACAAGAGTATCAATGACAGAATCTGAGAACCCTCGCTTTGATAAGATCAAGAGTTCAATCTCCAAGCAGTCAGTTGGAGTGAGACCAGATTCGGATGTTCGAACGGACCTTGAACAAGAAGGTCTCGTCTCAAAGGTAGCTTCCATGGTGGAGCCGATGACATATTCACCAGGTCTGCATACCAAGTCCTGCGTGGCCACGCAGGAGCTATCAAGATCACCGATGCTCTCTCCTGATTGATCCTGGCTACCAGCCTGGGGATGAGAGGAAACGGCGGGAATACGTAAGCTAGTTTGAAGGTCCAAGGTGCTACTAGTGCATCTACTAGAGTCGCCTTGGGATCCCTGGATCTGGACCCGTAGCAAGGAACCTTGAAGTTCTGACGAGAGGCCATCAGATCCATGTCTGGAATGCCCCACAATTGAGTGATTTGGGCAAAGATTTCCGGATGGAGTTCCCACTCCCCCAGATGAAATGTCTGACGACTCAGAAAATCCGCTTCCCAATTTTCCACTCCTGGGATGTGGATTGCAGACAAGTGGCAGGAGTGAGTCTCCGCCCATTGAATGATTTTGGTCACTTCTTCCATCGCCAGGGAACTCCTTGTTCCCCCCTGATGGTTGATGTACGCAACAGTCGTCATGTTGTCTGATTGAAACCGTATGAACTTGGCCTTTGCTAGCTGAGGCCAAGCCTTGAGAGCATTGAGTATCGCTCTCAGTTCCAGAATATTTATCGGTAGAAGAGATTCTTCCCGAGACCAAAGACCCTGAGCTTTCAGGGTTCCCCAGACCGCGCCCCAGCCCACCAGACTGGCGTCGGTCGTGACAATGACCCACTCTGGTCTGCGGAAGCTCATCCCCTGTGACAGGTTGTCCAGGGACAGCCACCAACGGAGTGAATCTCTGGTCCTCTGATTTACTTGTATCGTCGGAGACAAGTCTGTATAGTCCCCATTCCACTGACTGAGCATGCACAGTTGTAATGGTCTTAGATGAATGCGTGCAAAAGGAACTATGTCCATTGCCGCTACCATCAAACCTATTACTTCCATGCACTGCGCTATGGAAGGAAGAGGAACAGAATGAAGTATTTGACAAGAGTTCAGAAGTTTTGATTTTCTGGCCTCTGTCAGAAAAATCCTCATTTCTAAGGAGTCTATTATTGTTCCCAAGAAGGGAACCCTTGTTGACGGAGACAGAGAACTTTTTTCTGCGTTCACTTTCCACCCGTGAGATCTGAGAAAGGCCAGGACAATGTCCGTGTGAGCCTTTGCTTGAGGAAGGGACGACGCTTGAATCAGAATGTCGTCCAAGTAAGGTACTACTGCAATGCCCCTTGGTCTTAGCACCGCTAGAAGGGACCCTAGTACCTTTGTGAAAATCCTTGGAGCAGTGGCTAATCCGAACGGAAGTGCCACAAACTGGTAATGCTTGTCCAGGAATGCGAACCTTAGGAACCGATGATGTTCCTTGTGGATAGGAATATGTAGATACGCATCCTTCAAATCCACCGTGGTCATGAATTGACCTTCCTGGATGGAAGGAAGAATAGTTCGAATGGTTTCCATTTTGAACGATGGAACCTTGAGAAACTTGTTTAGGATCTTGAGATCTAAGATTGGTCTGAATGTTCCCTCTTTTTTGGGAACTACGAACAGATTGGAGTAGAACCCCATCCCTTGTTCTCCTAATGGAACAGGATGAATCACTCCCATTTTTAACAGGTCTTCTACACAATGTAAGAATGCCTGTTTTTTTATGTGGTCTGAAGACAATTGAGACCTGTGGAACCTCCCCCTTGGGGGAAGCCCCTTGAATTCCAGAAGATAACCTTGGGAGACTATTTCTAGCGCCCAAGGATCCAGAACATCTCTTGCCCAAGCCTGAGCGAAGAGAGAGAGTCTGCCCCCCACCAGATCCGGTCCCGGATCGGGGGCCAACATCTCATGCTGTCTTGGTAGCAGTGGCAGGTTTCTTGGCCTGCTTTCCTTTGTTCCAGCCTTGCATTGGTCTCCAGGCTGGCTTGGCTTGAGAAGTATTACCCTCTTGCTTAGAGGACGTAGCACTTGGGGCTGGTCCGTTTCTGCGAAAGGGACGAAAATTAGGTTTATTTTTGGCCTTGAAAGACCTATCCTGAGGAAGGGCGTGGCCCTTGCCCCCAGTGATATCAGAGATAATCTCTTTCAAGTCAGGGCCAAACAGCGTTTTCCCCTTGAAAGGAATGTTAAGCAATTTGTTCTTGGAAGACGCATCCGCTGACCAAGATTTTAACCAAAGCGCTCTGCGCGCCACAATAGCAAAACCAGAATTTTTCGCCGCTAACCTAGCCAATTGCAAAGTGGCGTCTAGGGTGAAAGAATTAGCCAATTTGAGAGCACGAATTCTGTCCATAATCTCCTCATAAGAAGAAGAATTATTATTGATCGCCTTTTCTAGCTCATCGAACCAGAAACACGCGGCTGTAGTGACAGGAACAATGCATGAAATTGGTTGTAGAAGGTAACCTTGCTGAACAAACATCTTTTTAAGCAAACCTTCTAATTTTTTATCCATAGGATCTTTGAAAGCACAACTATTTTCTATGGGTATAGTGGTGCGTTTGTTTAGAGTAGAAACCGCCCCCTCGACCTTGGGGACTGTCTACCATAAGTCCTTTCTGGGGTCGACCATAGGAAACAATTTTTTAAATATGGGGGGAGGGACGAAAGGTATACCGGGCCTTTCCCATTCTTTATTTACAATGTCCACCACCCGCTTGGGTATAGGAAAAGCTTCGGGGGGCCCCGGGACCTCTAGGAACTTGTCCATTTTACATAGTTTCTCTGGAATGACCAAATTCTCACAATCATCCAGAGTGGATAACACCTCCTTAAGCAGAGCGCGGAGATGTTCCAATTTAAATTTAAATGTAATCACATCAGGTTCAGCTTGTTGAGAAATTTTCCCTGAATCTGAAATTTCTCCCTCAGACAAAACCTCCCTGGCCCCCTCAGACTGGTGTAGGGGCACTTCAGAACCAATATCATCAGCGTCCTCATGCTCTTCAGTATTTTCTAAAACAGAGCAGTCGCGCTTTCGCTGATAAGTGGGCATTTTGGCTAAAATGTTTTTGATAGAATTATCCATTACAGCCGTTAATTGTTGCATAGTAAGGAGTATTGGCGCGCTAGATGTACTAGGGGCCTCCTGTGTGGGCAAGACTGGTGTAGACGAAGGAGGGGATGATGCAGTACCATGCTTACTCCCCTCACTTGAGGAATCATCTTGGGCATCATTTTCTCTAAATTTTGTGTCACATAAATCACATCTATTTAAATGAGAAGGAACCTTGGCTTCCCCACATTCAGAACACAGTCTATCTGGTAGTTCAGACATGTTAAACAGGCAAAAACTTGATAACAAAGTACAAAAAACGTTTTAAAATAAACCGTTACTGTCACTTTAAATTTTAAACTGAACACACTTTATTACTGCAATTGCGAAAAAGTATGAAGGAATTGTTCAAAATTCACCACAGTGTCTTAAAGCCTTAAAAGTATTGCACACCAAATTTGGAAGCTTTAACCCTTAAAATAACGGAACCGGAGCCGTTTTTATATTTAACCCCTTTACAGTCCCTGGTATCTGCTTTGCTGAGACCCAACCAAGCCCAAAGGGGAATACGATACCAAATGACGCCTTCAGAAAGTCTTTTCTATGTATCAGAGCTCCTCACACATGCATCTGCATGTCATGCTTCTCAAAAACAAGTGCGCAATACAGGCGCGAAAATGAGACTCTGCCTATGATTAGGGAAAGCCCCTAGAGAATAAGGTGTCCAATACAGTGCCTGCCGGTTATTTTACATAATTCCCAAGATTAAAATAATTCCTCAAGGCTATGGAGTATAAAATATAAATCGATTTAGCCCAGAAAATGTCTACAGTCTTAGAAAGCCCTTGTGAAGCCCTTTTTTTCTTTCTGTAATAAAAATGGCTTACCGGATCCCATAGGGAAAATGACAGCTTCCAGCATTACATCGTCTTGTTAGAATGTGTCATACCTCAAGCAGCAAAAGTCTGCTCACTGTTCCCCCAACTGAAGTTAATTCCTCTCAACAGTCCTGTGTGGAACAGCCATCGATTTTAGTAACGGTTGCTAAAATCATTTTCCTCTTACAAACAGAAATCTTCATCTCTTTTCTGTTTCAGAGTAAATAGTACATACCAGCACTATTTCAAAATAACAAACTCTTGATTGAATAATAAAAACTACAGTTAAACACTAAAAAACTCTAAGCCATCTCCGTGGAGATGTTGCCTGTACAACGGCAAAGAGAATGACTGGGGAAGGCGGAGCCTAGGAGGGATCATGTCACCAGCTTTGCTGGGCTCTTTGCCATTTCCTGTTGGGGAAGAGAATATCCCACAAGTAAGGATGACGCCGTGGACCGGACACACCTATGTTGGAGAAATTATGCTTGTTCCAAGATCTCAAGAGACAGTCAACTCCAAAGTTTTATTGTTTAAGAAGATAGATAATCCCTTTATTACCCATTCCCCAGTTTTGCATAACCAACATGGGTATATTAATATACTTTTTACCTCTGTGATTACCTTGTATCTAAGCCTCTTCCGACAGCCCCCTGATCACATGGCTATTTATTTATTATCTATTGACTTGCATTTTATCCAATTAGTGCATTGTCAGCCACAACTCCACTGGAAAGAGCACAATATTATCTATATGCCTCACATGAACTAGCAGTCTCTTGTTGTGAAAAGCTAAAAAAAGTATGTGATAAGAGACTGTCTGTAGTGGCTTAGAAAAAGGCAAACATTTAGAGGTTTAAATGTTATAAAGTATATTACTATAACAATGTTGGCTGTGCAAAGCTGGGGAATAGGTAGTAAATGCGTTATCTGTCTTTTTAAACAATAACAATTCTGGTGTAGACTGTCCCTTTAAGCACATAACATGCATCGTTAGCAACAAGAAAACATACAGTATTCCTTTTTTATTTTTTGTTTAGTAACAGCATTATTGTGAGTCGAGCAAAGAGAAAACTCTTGTTGTATTGATAGTTTAAACATCAAAGAGTAACTCAATTTCTTTCAAAAAAATCTCCTCAGGGTGGAAAAAATAGAAAGAAAATTACATATTTGGCCATTTTGTTGAAAGAACAGGGTTAGGCCTCTGTCACATGCATTCAAGCAAATTCCCATTACCAATATTCTTTATCCTCTCGTTTCAAAAGACTTGGTAAATGTGAATTGCTGTTCTTACTTGCTCTGCAACAAGACTGGATTTAAAAACTCCTTATTTCTGTAATGGATTTTCCTTTCAAATCTATTCTTCACCACACCTCAGCAACATGATCACAAAGAAAAGATATTGTTTGAGCTACAAAAAACACAGATGTTTGATCACACAAACATTATCACAGGTAAATATTGTAAACTCTTCCAAACCTGTGTAGTCATCTATCACACATGACAAAGTCTTCAGTTATTTTCTTTTTATCTTGTTTTACTAAACATGTCAAGTGAAAGTGTTAAATAGAGGAGCCATAGATAAATTAGTTTAACTGCCGCATTTTTACAATAGAAATGCGCGCTGGTGATGAATGTAGATTTGTCACTGGCACCTAGAAGTTAGCAAATTACTTTGTATTTAAATATTTATTTTTATTAAATAAATGACAGTGGATTTATGAGGATTTTTATGAGGGTTTAGACTTTTAAAGGGATATAAAAGTATAAAAAGAAAATGTGTTAGAGCATTTTATTATTGTGAAATTGCTTACACAAAACTGAAAAGGGGTAACACATAGTTAAAGTAATCTCTAGACCAGTAATATACTACTGGGACCTAGCTTAAAGGAACAGTCTACTCCAGATTTGCTATTATTTCAAAAGATAATCCCTTTCTTACGCATTCCCCAGTTTTGCATAACTAACACAGTTAAATGAATACACTTTTTACCTCTGTGATTACCTTGTATCTAAGCCTTTGCAGACTGTCCCCTTATTTACATTATTTTGGAAGACTTGCATTTATTCAATCAGTGCCCTCTCATAAGTAACTCCAAAGGCGCGAGCACAATGTTATCTATATAGCACACATGAACTAAAGCCCACTAGCTGCGAAAAACTGTCAAATGCATTGAGATAAGGGGCAGCCTTCAAGGGCTTAGAAATTAGCAAATGAGCCTACTTAGGTTTAGCTTTCAGCTAAGAATACCAAAAAAAACAAAGCAAATTTGATAGTTGTTTAAAACTGCTGACCTATCTGAATCATGAAAGTTTCATTTTGATTAGACTGTCCCTTTAATTAATTCGTTCACAAGAAGCATATGTATGTGTAGCCACCAATCACCAGCTAGATCCCAGCATTGATTGATTTGCTCTAGCTGAAGCATGCAATTTTGACATTTTTCAATTCACTTCATAGATATATGAAAGTAATAATACAATAGTAAAATGCACTAATTTCCTGACCCTGGAACATGGTACACAGTCATTGATTAGGTCAGAACTCAAGTTCATTTATATGTGTCCCTAACTAGCTACAGAAAGTGCTATATATTTAAATGTTTGGATTTAAAGGGGCACTAAACACTAACAAAATGTCATGCCCCTCCCTCTAATCACGGTTGCTGCCATTATGGAACATAGGTTACACTACAGGTATCTGAAGGAGAGTTATTGCCCATGTGCAAATTGGTCAGCACTAGAATGTAGTGAAAAACAGATTTTACCATGGCGGCATCCATAACTAGAGGGAGGCGGGGCATAGCCTCAGTCCTATGCTTATCAAATGTATTTAGTGTTGTATGTCCCTTTAAAGATGAATGGCAATGAAACATGAGGCAATTTGATGTAGCTTTTTTTATTACTCTTTTAAGTTTACCCACACAGAAAAAAACATTATGTAGATATAGCATTACATTCAATTATATATTTATTTTTACAGCAAACATATTTCATTAAGTTCTTCAAAGTTGTTAGAATATCATCTAATCTATTATTTTTTTATAGACTACCTTAAAAGCTTATACGCTGTTTAAGCTCTTGCAGTGTAGTAAACGCACATTAAATATTTTATTAAAACAAATGATTAAAGGGCACATTTTCTGTGTGCGCAGCTGTGCAAGCATGCGCAACGTGTTGTGTGTATGCTCAAGGGTCTGTATCATGTGTTTGTGTGCGCATGCACAGGAGGGTGTTGTGTTTGTATGTGAGCATACTTTTGACTGTAAGAGCACACAATTTTACCATTACGGAACTAACCTATTAGCAATTTAATGTATTCAATAAGAATATAATTTAAAGATACAGTGTAATGTAAAATTCCCTCCCCTTTAATGTATTCCTAGTGATCCCTTTTACCTGCTGGAGTGTGTTAAACTGTTTACAAATAGATCCTTTGTCTTTATTTGTCATTTGAAATAGCTGCATTCTTTGTTGAAATCTCCAACTTTATTACAAATTGCAATATTGCAGAATTAGCTATAGAAAATCTATGTAAATCAGAGGCAGCAGCAGAAATCAACTTTCCAATAGGGGTGGCAGAGACAGAGCCCAGCCCTTTTTTAAGGGTATCCTGAGTGCACTGTCCCTTTAATGCAGTGGTTGACAAATGCCAGTAGAAGCACTTGCCCCCTGGCATAAAGGGGTTAGGATGTAGCCCCTTTATTATATATTGTATATTTCAAGACTGACATGAAGTCTAAGTAGCTACAGTGAAGTAATAATTGGTCTTTAACTTATGTTATTTATTTCGTCCTTTAATTTATTAACAACATTTTAGAGCTCAATAGTGTAAATCAGTGATGACCAACTTCCTAAAACAAGCAGGCTGCAGATCTATATTATAGTTCCCACATTTAAATGTATGGCTATGAAACATAGAAACAGTAATATGTTCCCTAAAAATGTCAATTTGCACAACATGGCCAGATTCAGGTAAGGTTGCAGGGTTATCTCTCTTTTTAGTTGTAGTTCCTTGTTGCTTACCCATCAGATTTTCACAAAGCACATAGGCTAAAAACCCTATAACTATATTATTAGTTCTGTTTTGTCCAGAGGGGGCACAAAGACTAATGCAGAGGGCCATATGTGGCCCCACTGGTCACCAGTTGACCATTCCTTGGTGTAAGTGAAGACCTTAAGGGGATATTATACACTATTTTTTTCTTTGCATAGATGTTTTGTAGATGATCTATTTATATAGCCCATACAGTTTTTTTTATTTTTAGTTAAATGGATAGTTTTGCTTAATTTTAAATAACATTTCTCTGATTTTCAGACTCCTAACCAAGCCCCAAAGTTTTAGGAGAATACCGAGGTATACCTACTCTATCATGCTTCTGTTTGTGTAAAGAGTCTTTTCATATGCAGAAGAAGGGGGAGGGGGGAGTGTCTGATATTTCCCACTTGCAGTGGGTGTTCCAGTAACCTTTTAAACAGAGCTAAACTGGAAGCTTCTAAGTACGTTTTTAAACGGTTTTATACTGTATTTTTCTATCAGTATCTGTGCATATTATTCTTTATAGTAGTGTTTATTACATGCAGTTATATGAAAATTGGTGTATACTGTCCCTTTAACAACATATCAGTTTGGCAAAGTTATGCACAGCTGAAAAGGCAGAACCATTCAACAAACCATTAAACTAGTAAATCTATATTCTGAATCTAGAAAAGTTATATGTTGCAGCCATGGAGGAAAAAAATAGAATTTACAAGCAAGCAGTAATTTTAGCAGATGTATAGTTTTCAAAGTCACCGAGCAATGTTGTATTCTGAGAAGTGTCCACCAAATAGGGTGAGCGACTATTTGGAAAATACCATTATCAATAAACAGCCTTTGAATAGGCTATCACATTACTTCATTATCACATAAGTGGAAACAACAAATGTGTCACAAGAGTGTTTTCAGATCTGAAACCATGTGGAACGTCTGCTTTGGGGGCATGCCCAGTCGGCGTCTGTGAAATCGATATACCAAACTCATATTAACAAACACCCAAGCGTGAAATACAATCTTCCATCTGCAGTGCTTCATCCCTTTATGGTGCCCGATACGTGTCAAGGGCTGATTTTCTTTTATGCTCAGTAAATTTATATAATCAATGACAAAGCGCCCTTTGCCTCTATGGCACACCTGTACATTTCTCAAAAAACAAAGATCCTTTTTCTTGTTTTCTTTCCATCTTTTCATGACTCCTTAACTCCTCTTTTAAGTGTACTGAGCCAACTGGCAATCCATGGCAAAGCTATACACATTGACAGCAAATCAATGGTCCGTGACAAACCATCCTGAGACCCAGGAACAGAAACAGAACAGGTGATTTTAAACAATGCCCAGGAAGCTTTGATGTTGAACAGGGAGAATACATGGAATAAGAAACGAGACTCAGGATTAGATGCATTTATGGCATGTCACGGTCCCACTAATATAGAGGTACAAATTAATATTGAGATAAAAATGCAATAGTACTAATAGATAGATAATATTAAGAGATCTATAAAGGGTTTTATAAAAACAAATATGCCAAAATGGGCATTACACTTACATTTTTTATCCCTGAAATTAAAGACACATCAGCTAGCTCCCAGTAGTTTATTGCTGCTCCTTAAAATTTGATAATAGATGTAAATTGGATTTTTTTTTTAAATAGTATGCCCAAATTAATCATGAAAGAAAAATGTTGGGTTTCATGTCCCTTTAAGATAACTTTGAGATTTATATTTTGTCGGTATTCACTATGATTAAAATGATAAAATGTTTGAAAAGTTTTGATTGTATTTCTATTAACAAAATTAAACAATGTTACCTCGTGTAGGGATCGACAAATCTGGTTACATTTATGGAGTTGATTGCTGATTGATGGCTACATTACATTTAGCCACCAATCAGCAAGCACTACACAGGTGCTGAACTAAAAATGGGCTGGCTCTTAGCTTTAGATTCCTGCTCTTCAAATAAAGATATTAACGAGAAAAATTGATAATAGGAGTAAATTAGAAAGGTGTTTAAAATTGCTGCTCTGAGTCCTCAAAGAAAAAATGTGGGTTTAGTGTCCTTTTATGCAAATATTGAAAGTTTTAACAATGTGATATTACTTGATGCTCACTTCACTCAATACAAAACAGCAGCTAATTGGCTGCAGAGTCTCCCACAGTATGTCAGCGGTTGTATAGGGAAATTTTTACAGCTGATTGGCTGACAGGTGGAACTAGGTCAGGGCTTGACAAACCCAGGAGCAAGGGAGCCACTGGCTTCTATAATTTTACAACTGGCTCCTAACTCTTTGGGTTTCCTCCTATATCTATATACAATTACCACTATCTGTCTCCTAAAAGTATGTCTTGCTCCTGAATTTACTTACTGGCTCCAAACATGTAACCAGATTTGTCGACCCCTACACTAGGTAACATTATTTTTTAAATTTTGTTAATAAAAATGCAATCAAAACTTTTCAAACATTTTATCATTTTAATCATAGTGATTACGGACAAAAAAAAAAATCTCAAAGCTATCTTAAAGGGACTATTTTAAACACTTTTCCAATTTACGTCTACTATCAAATTTGAAGGAGAAGCAATAAACTAATGGGAGCTAGCTGATCACATAGGGTAAACCAATGACAAAGGACATATATGTGCAGCGACCAATCAGTAGCTAGCTCTCAGTAGTTCTGCTCCTGAGCTTACCTAGGTAAGCTTTTCAACAAAGGGTAAGAACAAATCAAATAATAAATAAAAATAAAATAATCAGTAAAACAGATGTAAGGTCTTTTTCAACTTCTTTAACCCTTTGGCTGCTTTGCAATAAGTATCAGAATATTGAGCCACTCGATGGTTAATAGTTGTCTTTATTTTGTGACTGTAGAAGTCAAGTAATTGCACAGTAGTCTATAAATCTAGTCCATATGTCACAGCTACTTTTGCTGCAAAATGCCAGGGCTTACAGACTTCAGGCAAGCTATAACTCATTTATTCCATGTTTTATGTCAGAGTCCAGCCATTCTAAGAAGCAAGTCATACGCTTGGCATGATGCTCTGGAAAATGATGGATATTTATGAACTTTCAGAAAAGTTCCAAAGATGTAAATGAGTTGAAAGCAAAATTGAAGGACATGTTATGACAAGCTTAAATGATTAATATATTTATATGGAAGAAAATAAACATATTGGAAAGTCAGCAGTTTGCAACTTTGCGCTGCACAAATAAGAAGGCAATTAAAAGAAAAAGGGTAACATTATGGAGGACCCAATTAAAAGACTTTTTAACATAAAAAATAAAATTGATGTTAAAATCTTTTTTATATAAAATATTTAGTTATGCATAATAAAACAACTTTTCAATATCCTGTCTGTTTATTTTGCCCCCTTTTTTGTTGAATTTAGCTCTGGAAATTGTGGATTTTCTAATTCTTAGAGCGGGAAATTATTACTGCAGACATCTCAAAGCTTACCCAGCTACATACCTTTCCCTAATTGGCTTTAGCAGATAACAAGTTCAAAACAATGTACTAGCCTTGCTGTCCTGAGCGGTGGCGGACAGGGACACGTATGTGCGCCCCTGTCCGCCTCAGCTTGATAAACCGCCCCGTTAGTTCTGCTTTTTCCCATGGAGCACAAAAACTAGTGCAGACGGCCTTGATTTAGAGCAGTGGTAAATTCAAGGCCTGTTAAATTTTAGCCAGACACGTCCAGGGCCCCGTTAGGCTGTCTTTCCACTGAACTGCTACTACATGCGCGTAACGCACACTCACATGTGCAATGGTACTACAACAGGCCTTCCCGGAACCCTTATGTATGGAGTGGCTTGCTTGTTAGAGTGCGCAGAGGGGGCATTTCAGGTCGCAGCCCACCAGAAGGGCCGTCATGGCCTGGTAGTGGGCCTCGACACGGCTGTTGAGAAACCAGGCTCTAGAGCACACTTTGACTAAGGATGACGTTTTTTCTGCACTTTCCATGTGAACAATGCAATGCAGGATGTGTAGTGTAACTATGCTATTTTAAGTTAAAACCCTTAGGGGCATATTTATCAAGCTCTGTATGGAGCTTGATACCACTTGTTTCCGGCGAGCCTGGAAACAGAAGTTATGAAGCAGCGGTCTAAAGAACGCTGCTACATAACTTGTCCGCCTGCTCTGAGGCCGCGGACAGAAATCAACCCGATTGAATACGATCGGGTTGACTGACACCACCTGCTAGCGGCCGATTGGCCGCAAATCTGCAGGGGGCGGTATTGCACAAGAAGTTCACAAGAACTGCTGGTGCAATGATAAATGCCGACAGCGTATACTGTCGGGATTTATTGATGTGCAGCGGACATGATATATTTATGTCACTTCAAAACCAAGAGCCCAAGAAAACTTTCAGATTGCTCTGAAAGTCATAAGAAAGGTATATATATATATATATCTAACCATAATAATAATAAATGAATCTGCCTTTCAAACCTGAGAGTTACTAACACCAGCCAATATGTCTATAAAGAAGTTTTAGATACAGAAAATCCAATCATAACAATTCTCAAACCACAATAAACATTATTACATATACAGTACCTATAGTCAAGTGTCAAAAATCTATATTAGTAAATATCAGTAGATTATTATTCACAAACATTTCTATATATTACTGATTACTATGTAATAATAAATATCAGTAGATTATTGTTCACACACATTTCTATATATTACTGATTACTATGTAATAATAAATATCAGTAGATTATTATTCACAAACATTTCTATATAGTACTGATTACTATGTAATAGTAAATATCAGTAGATTATTGTTCACACACATTTCTATATATTACTGATTACTATGTAATAGTAAATATCAGTAGATTATTATTCACAAAATTTCTATATATTACTGATTACTATGTAATAATAAATATTAGTAGATTATTCTTCACAAACATTTCTATATATTACTGATTACTATGTAATAGTAAATATCAGTAGATTATTATTCACAAAATTTCTATATATTACTGATTACTATGTAATAATAAATATTAGTAGATTATTCTTCACAAACATTTCTATATATTACTGATTACTATGTAATAATAAATATCAGTAGATTATTATTCACAAACATTTCTATATATTACTGATTACTATGTAATAATAAATATCAGTAGATTATTGTTCACACACATTTCTATATATTACTGATTACTATGTAATAATAAATATCAGTAGATAATTATTCACAAACATTTCTATATATTACTGATTACTATGTAATAGTAAATGTCAGTAGATTATTGTTCACATACATTTCTATATATTACTGATTACTATGTAATAATAAACATCAGTAGATTATTATTCACAAACATTTCTATATATTACTGATTACTATGTAATAATAAATATTAGTAGATTATTATTCACAAACATTTCTATATATTACTGATTACTATGTAATAATAAATATTAGTAGATTATTATTCACAAACATTTCTATATATTACTGATTACTATGTAGTAATAAATATCAGTAGATTATTATTCAAAAACATTTCTATATATTACTGATTACTATGTAATAATAAATATCAGTAGATTATTGTTCACACACATTTCTATATATTACTGATTACTATGTAATAATAAATATCAGTAGATTATTATTCACAAACATTTCTATATATTACTGATTATTATGTAATAATAAATATCAGTAGATTATTGTTCACACACATTTCTATATATTACTGATTACTATGTAATAATACATATCAGTAGATTATTGTTCACACACATTTCTATATATTACTGATTACTATGTAATAATAAATATCAGTAGATTATTGTTCACACACATTTCTATATATTACTGATTACTATGTAGTAATAAATATCAGTAGATTATTATTCACAAACATTTCTATATATTACTGATTACTATGTAATAGTAAATGTCAGTAGATTATTGTTCACACACATTTCTATATATTACTGATTACTATGTAATAATAAATATCAGTAGATTATTATTCACAAACATTTCTATATATTACTGATTACTATGTAATAATAAATATCAGTAGATTATGATTCACAAACATTTCTATATATTACTGATTACTATGTAATAATAAATATTAGTAGATTATTATTCACAAACATTTCTATATATTACTGATTACTATGTAATAATAAATATTAGTAGATTATTATTCACAAACATTTCTATATATTACTGATTACTATGTAATAATAAATATTAGTAGATTATTATTCACAAACATTTCTAAATATTACTGATTACTATGTAATAGTAATTTACAGTAGTATTGAAAAGCAACATGTTTTCGTAACAACGTCATTTCCGTACCATTCGTCTCTATTTGTTGGGTACAGCTGCCTTTTTTACCCTGATTACACGGCACGGCCTGCATTTCAATAAAAGTAATCCCATTCTTTCTTTCGCTCACATTGTGCTGCCTGCCAAAACGGGCTGTTTTTTCTATGGAGGCCAATTAATGCATAGGTTTCACAGGGCATCTCAGCCTTTCCTGCAGACACAGGTCTATTGAGGGTCAGTGAAGTACAAGTAAAGACAAATTTAGCAAGCTGAGAAGGACAATGCCTTACTTAGCACATGAAAGGGTTTCTGGGGTCCAAATGATCCAATTCTGGCACACTTCCAACTTGGAAAGCAGGTGGTGACCAGATCATAGCCTATCAAAATGCCTTTCTCTGCAACTAAAAAGTTAAGGCATCTGCTACTTTGATGCAAATAAGTGTTTCTGCAAGTTTTCAATCACTCACTGCCTTTCTAGAACGGAGATGTTTGTGAACAAGAATTGAGGGAGAAAATGACTCACAGGTGACCTTGCTCTGCAGATTAAACAACAATATATTATTATGTGTGTCACATTGTAAATACTACAGATAAAATCCACACTAACAGGGACATACCCCAACTCAGACATACACAACAGCTGCTAGACATTATACACTCATTTTTTCTTTGCATAAATGTTTTGTAGATAATCTATTTATATAGCCCATAAAGTTTTTTTTTTTAATTAATGTATAGTTTTGCTTATTTTTAAATAACATTGCTCTGATTTTCAGACTCCTAACCAAGCCCCAAAGTTTTATGTGAATACGCTCGACTACCTACTCCAGCTTGCTCCTGTTTGTGTAAAGGGTCTTTTCACATGCAAAAGAAGGGGGAGGGGGGGAGTGTCTTATTTGCCACTTGCAGTGGGCTTTCCAGCTACCTTTTCAACAGAGCCAAAGTGACAGCTTCTAAGTAAGTTTTTAAACAGTTTTATACTGAATTTTTATATCAGTATCTGTGCATCTTATTCTTTATAGTAGTGTCTATTACATGCAGTTTTATGAAAATGAGTGTATACTGTCCCTTTAACCTTTGGAAACAAACATTTCCCTAAACTGATGTGCACATTTGTTGGTGCAGAGATTTAGAGGGCAAAACATTGTTTTGGTATTGAGGTTTTGGGGAGAAAACATCTGGAAGCCTCAGCATTCTATTTTATTTGATATGTTAATAATTTAATTTATTACATTTCTTCAACTTTGTTTTTAATGTAACTTCCTTGTTTCAGATCTGAAAAGCATGATAACATGATAATATATACAATTATACAGGGCTGGGCAGGGACCAATAATAGGTCCATGAATTTAAGGCAAAGTAGCCACCCCCTCCCCCAATTTATAATTTGACCATACACCAAATATGACAAGAATAATGTATAAGGAAATAGAAAAAATAGTGAATCCGGATTCCAAACATAAATAAAACAACTTTATTAAATGCTTTAAAATTTCATCACAAGTGAAAAAACAGAATTTATGTTTACCTGATAAATTACTTTCTCCAACGGTGTGTCCGGTCCACGGCGTCATCCTTACTTGTGGGATATTCTCCTCCCCAACAGGAAATGGCAAAGAGCCCAGCAAAGCTGGTCACATGATCCCTCCTAGGCTCCGCCTACCCCAGTCATTCGACCGACGTTAAGGAGGAATATTTGCATAGGAGAAACCATATGTTACCGTGGTGACTGTAGTTAAAGAAAATAAATTATCAGACCTGATTAAAAAAACCAGGGCGGGCCGTGGACCGGACACACCGTTGGAGAAAGTAATTTATCAGGTAAACATAAATTCTGTTTTCTCCAACATAGGTGTGTCCGGTCCACGGCGTCATCCTTACTTGTGGGAACCAATACCAAAGCTTTAGGACACGGATGAAGGGAGGGAGCAAATCAGGTCACCTAAATGGAAGGCACCACGGCTTGCAAAACCTTTCTCCCAAAAATAGCCTCAGAAGAAGCAAAAGTATCAAATTTGTAAAATTTAGAAAAAGTGTGCAGTGAAGACCAAGTCGCTGCCTTACATATCTGATCAACAGAAGCCTCGTTCTTGAAGGCCCATGTGGAAGCCACAGCCCTAGTGGAGTGAGCTGTGATTCTTTCAGGAGGCTGCCGTCCGGCAGTCTCATAAGCCAATCGGATAATGCTTTTAATCCAGAAGGAGAGAGAGGTAGAAGTTGCTTTTTGACCTCTCCGTTTACCAGAATAAACAACAAACAAAGACAAAGTTTGTCTGAAATCCTTAGTAGCTGCTAAGTAAAATTTGAGAGCACGAACTACATCCAAGTTGTGCAACAAACGTTCCTTCTTTGAAACTGGATTAGGACACAAAGAAGGCACAACTATCTCCTGGTTAATGTTTTTGTTAGAAACAACTTTTGGAAGAAAACCAGGTTTAGTACGCAAAACCACCTTATCTGCATGGAACACCAGATAAGGAGAAGAACACTGCAGAGCAGATAATTCTGAAACTCTTCTAGCAGAAGAAATTGCAACCAAAAACAAAACTTTCCAAGATAATAACTTAATATCAACGGAATGTAAGGGTTCAAACGGAACCCCCTAAAGAACTGAAAGAACTAGGTTGAGACTCCAAGGAGGAGTCAAAATTTTGTAAACAGGCTTGATTCTAACCAGAGCCTGAACAAAGGCTAGAACATCTGGCACAGCTGCCAGCTTTTTGTGAAGTAACACAGACAAGGCAGAAATCTGTCCCATCAAGGAACTTGCAGATAATTCTTTTTCCAATCCTTCTCGAAGGAAGGATAGACTCTTAGGAATCTTAACCTTGTCCCAAGGGAATCCTGCAGATTCACACCAACAGATATACCAAATTATGTGGTAATTTTTCTGGTTACAGGCTTTCAGGCCTGAACAAGAGTATAAATAACAGAATCTGAGAACCCTCGCTTTGATAAGATCAAGCGTTCAATCTCCAAGCAGTCAGCTGGAGTGGGTCGAACGGACCTAGAACAAGAAGGTCTCGTCTCAAAGGTAGCTTCCATGGTGGAGCCGATGACATATTCACCAGATCTGCATACCAAGTCCTGCGTGGCCACGCAGGAGCTATCAAAATCACCGACGCCCTCTCCTGATTGATCCTGGCTACCAGCCTGGGGATGAGAGGAAACGGCGGGAACACATAAGCTAGTTTGAAGGTCCAAGGTGCTACTAGTGCATCCACTAGAGCCGCCTTGGGATCCCTGGATCTGTACCCGTAGTAAGGAACTCTGAAGTTCTGACGAGAGGCCATCAGATCCATGTCTGGAATGCCCCACGGTTTAGTGACTTGGGCAAAGATTTCCGGATGGAGTTCCCACTCCCCCGGATGCAATGTCTGACGACTCAGAAAATCCGCTTCCCAATTTTCCACTCCTGGGATGTGGATAGCAGACAGGTGGCAGGAGTGAGACTCCGCCCATAGAATGATTTTGGTCACTTCTTCCATCGCTAGGGAACTCCTTGTTCCCCCCTGATGGTTGATGTATGAACTTGGCCCTCGCTAGCTGAGGCCAAGATTTGAGAGCATTGAATATCGCTCTCAGTTCCAGAATATTTATCGGTAGAAGAGATTCTACCCGAGACCAAAGACCCTGAGTTTTCAGGGATCCCCAGACCGCGCCCCAGCCCATCAGACTGGCTTCGGTCGTGACAATGACCCACTCTGGTCTGCGGAAGGTCATCCCTTGTGACAGGTTGTCCAGGGACAGCCACCAACGGAATGAGTCTCTGGTCCTCTGAATTACTTGTATCTTCGGAGACAAGTCTGAATAGTCCCCATTCCACTGACTGAGCATGAACAGTTGTAATGGTCTTAGATGAATGCGCACAAAAGGAACTATGTCCATTGCCGCTACCATCAAACCTATCACTTCCATGCACTGCGCTATGGAAGGAAGAGGAACGGAATGAAGTATCCGACAAGAGTCTAGAAGTTTTGTTTTTCTGGCTTCTGTCAGAAAAATCCTCATTTCTAAGGAGTCTATTATAGTTCCCAAGAAGGGAACCCTCGTTGACGGAGATAGAGAACACTTTTCCACGTTCACTTTCCATCCGTGAGATCTGAGAAAGGCCAGGACAATGTCCGTGTGAGCCTTTACTTGAGGAAGGGACGACGCTCGAATCAGAATGTCGTCCAAGTAAGGTACTACAGCAATGCCCCTTGGTCTTAGCACCGCCAGAAGGGACCCTAGTACCTATGAGAAAATCCTAGGAGCAGTGGCTAATCCGAAAGAAAACGCCACGAACTGGAAATGCTTGTCCAGGAATTCAAACCTTAGGAACCGATGATGTTCCTTGTGGATAGGAATATGTAGATACGCATCCTTGAAATCCACCTTGGTCATGAATTGACCTTCCTGGATGGAAGGAAGGAGTGTTCGAATGGTTTCCATCTTGAACGATGGAACCTTGAGAAACTTGTTCAAGATCTTGAGATCTAAGATTGGTCTGAACGTTCCCTCTTTTTTGGGAACTATGAACAGATTGGAGTAGAACCCCATCCCTTGTTCTCCTAATGGAACAGGATGAATCACTCCCATTTTTAGCAGGTCTTCTACCCAATGTAAGAATGCCTGTCTTCTTATGTGGTCTGAAGACAACTGAGACCTGTGGAACCTCCCCCTTGGAGGAAGCCCCTTGAACTCCAGAGAATAACCTTGGGAGACTATTTCTAGCGCCCAAGGATCCAGAACATCTCTTGCCCCAGCCTGAGCGAAGAGAGAGAGTCTGCCCCCCACCAGATCCGGTCCCGGATCGGGGGCCCGCATTTCATGCTGTCTTGGTAGTAGTGGCAGGTTTCCTGGCCTGCTTTCCTTTGTTCCAGCCTTGCATAGGTCTCCAGGCTGGATTGGCTTGAGAAGTATTACCTTCCTGCTTAGAGGACGTAGCCCTTGGGGCTGATCCGTTTCTGCGAAAGGGACGAAACTTAGGTTTATTTTTGGTCATGAAAAGACCTATCCTGAGGAAGGGCGTGGCCCTTGCCCCCAGTGATATCAGAGATAATCTCTTTCAAGTCAGGGCCAAAGAGTGTTTTCCCCTTGAAAGGAATGTCAAGCAATTTGTTCTTGGAAGACGCATCCGCTGCCCAAGATTTTAACCAAAGCGCTCTGCGCCACAATAGCAAACCCAGAATTTTTTCGCCGCTAACCTAGCGAATTGCAAGGTGGCGTCTAGGGTGAAAGAATTAGCCAATTTAAGAGCACGAATTCTGTCCATAATCTCCTCATAAGAAGAAGAATTACTAATAATCGCCTTTCCTAGTTCATCAAACTAGAAACACGCGGCTGCAGTGACAGGGACAATGCATGCAATTGGTTGTAGAAGGGAACCTTGCTGAACAAACATCTTTAGCAGACCTTCTAATTTTTTATCCATAGGATCTTGAAAAGCACAACTATCTTCTATGGGTATAGTGGCGCGCTTGTGTAGAGTAGAAACCGCCCCCTCGACCTTGGGGACTGTCTGCCATCAGTCCTTTCTGGGGTCGACTATAGGAAAACAATTTTATAAATATGGGGGGAGGTACTAAAGGTATACCGGGCCTGTCCCATTCTTTACTAACAATGTACGCCACCCGCTTGGATATAGGAAAAGCTTCGGGGGGCCCCGGGGCCTCTAAGAACTTTTCCATTTTACATAGTGGTTCTGGAATGACCAGATAATCACAATCATCCAAATTGGATAACACCTCCTTAAGCAGAGCGCGGAGATGTTCCAACTTAAATTTAAAAGTAATCACATCAGGTTCAACTTGTTGAGAAATGTTTCCTGAATCTGAAATTTCTCCCTCAGACAAAACCTCCCTGGCCCCCTCAGACTGGTGTAGGGGCCCTTCAGAAACCATATCATCAGCGTTCTCATGCTCTACAGAATTTTCTAAAACAGAGCAGTCGCGCTTTCACTGATAAGTGGGCATATTGGCTAAAATGTTTTTGATAGAATTATCCATTACAGCCGTTAAATGTTGCATAGTAAGGAGTATTGGCGCACTAGATGTACTAGGGGCCTCCTGTATGGGCAAGACTGGTGTAGACGAAGGAGGGGATGATGCAGTACCATGCTTACTCCCCTCACTTGAGGAATCATCTTGGGCATCATTTTTACTAAAAAATTTTTATGACATAAAATACATATAGTTAAATGAGAAGGAACCTTGGTTTCCCCACAGTCAGAACACAATCTATCTGGTAGTTCAGACATGTTAAACAGGCATAAACTTGATAACAAAGCACGAAAAACGTTTTAAAATAAAACCGTTACTGTCACTTTAAATTTTAAACTAAACACACTTTATTACTGCAATTGCGAAAAAGTATGAAGGAATTGTTCAAAATTCACCAAAATTTCACCACAGTGTCTTAAAGCCTTAAAAGTATTGCACACCAAATTTGGAAGCTTTAACCCTTAAAATAACGGAACCGGAGCCGTTTTTATATTTAACCCCTTTACAGTCCCTGGAATCTGCTTTGCTGAGACCCAACCAAGCCCAAAGGGGAATACGATACCAAATGATGCCTTCAGAAAGACTTTTCTATGTATCAGAGCTCCACACACATGCAGCTGCATGCCATGCTGTCCTCAAAAACAAGTGCGCCATACCGGCGCGAAAATGAGGCTCTAACTATGATTAGGGAAAGCCCCTAAAGAATAAGGTGTCAAAAACAGTGCCTGCCGATATAATCATATCAAAATACCCAGAATAAATGATTCCTCAAGGCTAAATATGTATTAATAATGAATCGATTTAGCCCAGAAAAAGTCTACAGTCTTAATAAGCCCTTGTGAAGCCCTTATTTACTATCTTAATAAACATGGCTTACCGGATCCCATAGGGAAAATGACAGCTTCCAGCATTACATCGTCTTGTTAGAATGTGTCATACCTCAAGCAGTAAGAGACTGCACACTGTTCCCCCAACTGAAGTTAATTGCTCTCAACAGTCCTGTGTGGAACAGCCATGGATTTTAGTTACGGTGCTAAAATCATTTTCCTCATACAAACAGAAATCTTCATCTCTTTTCTGTTTCTGAGTAAATAGTACATACCAGCACTATTTAAAAATAACAAACTCTTGATTGAATAATAAAAACTACAGTTAAACACTAAAAAACTCTAAGCCATCTCCGTGGAGATGTTGCCTGTACAACGGCAAAGAGAATGACTGGGGTAGGCGGAGCCTAGGAGGGATCATGTGACCAGCTTTGCTGGGCTCTTTGCCATTTCCTGTTGGGGAGGAGAATATCCCACAAGTAAGGATGACGCCGTGGACCGGACACACCTATGTTGGAGAAAAGAGAATAAAGTTCTAACGCATTTTGTCAGGAGCTGTAATCATAGACATCATATATACACACTCTCTCGCTGTCACACACTCACACTCTCTCCCTCACACACACACACTCTCTCTCACACACTCTCTCACACACACTCTCTCTCTCACACACTCTCTCTCTCACACACTCTCACTCTCTCGCTCTCTTTCACACACACACACACAAACACACACTCTCTTTCTCACACACACACACTCTCTTTCTCTCACACACACTCTCTTTCTCTCACACACTCTCTCTCTCTCTCACACACACACTCTCTCACACACACAATCACACTGTCTCTCACACACGCATACGCACACACACACAAATACATACACACACAATCACACTGTCTCTCACACACACACACACACACTCTCTTTCTCTCACACACTCTCTCTCACACACACACTCTCTCTCTCACACACACACACTCTCTCTCTCACACACACAATCACACTGTCTTTCACACACGCATACGCACACACACACAAATACATACACACACAACTCTGCTTTGCTTTCTTATGTTCACCATGGAGGCATCTATCCCAACGCAGGAATTCAACAACCACTACTGGAACACCATAGCAAACTTCACATTACTTTGCAGTTTATTATCTTATAACACTACTGAGGCTAATTAGGAACAGATATGCAGCAGGGTTAGATGTGTGAAGTTTGGAGTGTGAACTTCCAATTCTCAGAGTTGATAAACAATATTCAGAGTTAAATTACAGGAAACGAAGGCTAAAATAAATAATGAAAGTATCTTGTAAAGTTATTCTACTACATATAAACAATTACTGCTTATGTCATACTTCTTTTGCTGGCCACAATAAGGTAGTTTCATTTGTAAAAAAAGGATGGGTTTCCTACAGAGATAACTGTAATTAGTAGTTGTAATAATGTCAATCAAGGACAATTTACAAATAAAGATACGAGTACATTTATTACTGGCCATTGTCTGAGCAGTTGCCAAATCACAGTAAATGACAGTACTAAACCAATTTGCAAGAAAGAATAGAAATATTGAAATTAGCTGCACAGCCTTGTTTGACATAGGCTTTACATAAAGACCTGCACTGCTGCGGATTTGTAGACTATATATTATAACCCAGTAAGCACAAGGTCATAGTGCAGCCTGGCAAAGGGACGTTACTGCTTCCCTGTATTTACACATGAGTATAGGCAAACACAACTGGTGCAATACAATAGAATTAACAAAAAGGAGCTGTTCTCTTAGAACTGAAAGTCATGTGAGCAGAGGTTAAACAAACATGTGCAAAAGTAAAGTTTGAAGTTAATCTCTATTTCGTGTAAACTCATTATATTTCAATTAATACCCAGAGTAACAGACAGTCAACACCAAAAATCTTGTTGTTTAAAAAGATAGATAATCCCTTTAGTACCCATTTCCTAGTTTTGCATAACCAACACAGTTATAATAATACACCTTTTACCTCTGTGATTAAAGGGACATTACACCCAAACAATTTCTTTCATGATTCGGATAGGGAAAGCAATTTTAAAAAAACTTCCTAATTTACTTCTATTATCTAATTTGCTTCATTCTCTTGATATTCTTTGCTGAAAAGCATATCTAAATAGGCTCAGTAGCTGCTGATTGGTCGCTGCACATAGATGCCTCGTGTGATTGGCTCACCAATGTCTATTTCTATTTACTCAACAAACGATATCTAAAGATTGATGCAAATTACATAATAGAAGTAAAATGAGAATGTTGTTTAAAATTGTATTCTCTATCTGAATCATGAAATACATTTTTGGGGTTTAATGTCCATTTAACTTGTATCTAAGCATCTTCTGACATCCCCCTGATCACATGACTTTGTATATATTATCTATTGACTTTCATTTTAGCCAATTAGTGCAGTGTCTGCCACAAGCCACGGGCGTGATCACAATGTTATCTATATAGCCTACATGAACTAGCTCTCCCCTGTTGTTAAAGCAAATAAAAAGCATGTGACAAGAGGCGGACTTTAAGGCGTTAGAAATTATCATATGAGGCTTCCTAGGTTTAGATTTCAACTAAGAATACCAAGAGAACAAAGCAACATTGGTGATAAAAGTAAATGGGAAAGTTGTTTAAAATTACATGCCCTATTTGAAACATGAAAGTTTTTTTGGGGCTTGACTGTCCCTTTAAATAGAAAGTGGAAAGTCAAAATTCAATGTCATTTTAAGACACTTTTAAATTCACTTATTTTATCAAATGTACACTATGGAGCTAGCTGGTGACTGGTGACTGCACACATTTGTCTCTTGTCATTGGCTCACAAGTGTTCAGCTATCTCCCAGTAGTGCATTGTCGCTCTTTAATCATTTGCATGGGGTTAATTATGTAGTTATATGCAAGCAATAGTGCAATAATAAAATACTCTAGCATATTAGAGCACTTTCATTTTGCAGTTATTTATGACTTTAAGCTTTTTAAAAAAAAAAAAACTGTAGAAAGTATTTTCTCCATAAAAAAGTGATCTGCTACAATTAAATTATTTTTAAATTCTGAATAAATAGAATGTTTCAAAATTTTGGAATCTACAATTATCTTTACATTCAGCTGTGTCAAATGTAGCCACTGAAATGTTATATAGCTATCAAGTTATATGTTTTAAACAGGTAGATAGACAGACGATGAATAGATAGATAGACTGAAAGATAGATAGATAGATAGATAAATAAATAGACAGACAGATGATAAATAGATAGATAGACAGACAGATGATAAATAGATAGACAGACAGGAAGATAGATAGACAGATTAGATGATAGATAAATAGATAGACAGATGATAAATAGATAGCTAGCTAGACAGATAGATGATAGACAAATAGACAGACAGATAAATAGATAGATAGACAGATAAAAGCTCTGTGGCCTTGTAAATGTTCAAAAAACATTTACATAATAAAAAAACAGTAACATTATTTGTGGAGTCTATTCATTATATAAAAAGTTAACATATTTTCTCATTTTACAGACATGGACTATACAAACTAGTTATACTGTAAATTTTGTTTCATAATATTGTAAAAACAAATTCAATTTGGATTAGATAAAGCCCTTTACAGTTCTCACGAAATCATTCTAAATATGATTCTGACCTTTTACAAAACGCACTTCAGATACACCATGTTGTCTGATCAGACTAAACGGCTGTTAGATCTCTTTAATCTGAGCCCAGATACGTCAGCAATCTGCTCTTTCCTAATTAAACAAGAAAGTCTATTTCTATGTAAAAAAAAAAAAAATACAGTTCAAAGGATTCGCCCGCAGATCTTGTGGTATCGAGAAATCTCTGCAGGCCGAGTCAAACGAAACAAGCAAGTGACCGATTTACACTATTAACACTGCTTGAAAACAAATTTACAAATACATAACCAGGGGGATGACAAATTCATAAACTTATGATCAACCCAAAATACATGGAGCACGCCACATTTTTTTTATCCGGCAAATGGACATATGGTTTAAACAGGGAGAAGAATATAAATGTTAGTGATTTTTAAAAACCTGGTTATCCCGATCCAAAACTTGGCGAGTATATTATTATCTTGCTCTTTACACAGTTACTTCCCTAAAACAAGTTATATTTATTTTCTGTTTCTATTCAATTTCATTTATATCTAAATGTTTATATTGTTTACACATTATTTTCATAATCAAAAGTTGTACTTAATTATTATCATCCATATAAAAAAGCAACATCTATGTACACTATTTGTTTGTTTGTTTTCTCTTGAAAAATGTGAATTTAAATTTAAATAAACTAATGTGTAGCATTGCCAAATTGCCACTTTAAGGGAGGACACTTATGAAAAAATACATATGTCAGGGGCTGTTTAAAAAAAAAAGTACTGTATATTGTTCCATTATAAGAACCCTGACAGATGTATTTTTAGGTGTGTCCTCCTTTAAAGCAGCAATATTGCAAACCTAGCTGTACTGATTATTGTACTTCCTACTAATGTTCTTTTACTGATAAGACACTTCCTAGTAATACTTGTGCTCATTGGCTGATGGGTACTTCCTTCTTATGCTTAAAGGGACAGTATACTATATAATTTTTTTTCCCTTAATGTGTTTCTAATTACTTTTTTTATCAGCTGCAGAGTATAAAATGTATGATATTTGCTTTTTTAAGGCTTATTTGTGTATATGAATTAGCTGATTTTGTGTTTTGAAGTCACAACCTAATAAAATGGGTTGAGCTTGTAGGTATAATCAGATCTCATTACTTTATCACATTGTGTACATATACCTGCTTCTTTATCTTATATCTGTCCATAAAACAATCACCAATGCATGGAGAGAACAATGGAAAATTAACATTGTATTACCTTATCTCTTCTATAACCCACTGGGAGTGTAATTTCTTCTGCTGGCTGTGTTGAGGCCAACAACTTTCAGGGTGTGTGGGGATACCACAGGCTAAATAAACTATTCCAAATGCCAATATAAGGGTAATGGAAATACTTGTAAACAATGTAATACACACCAGCAGGTAAAGTGGATCATTGGGAACAAATTAAAGGAGTAAACTGTCCCTTTAACAGGAAATAACCTATAAGCCAATGAGCATTTTAGGAAGTAAAATTTAAACAGCTTTTATGGGCCGGCTCCAAAATCTTTACTTTCCTGCTTTTTAAATAAAGATAGCAAGAGAACGAAGACAATTTGATATTAGGAGTAAATTAGAAAGTTGCTTAAAATTGCATGTTCTATCTGAGCCATTAAAAAAAAAATCTTTTTAATTTCTTTTTACACCTCCCTTTTAAAATGTTTCTCTTTCACATGGATGACAGAATGATTTCAGTACAATGTCTTTTTAATATCATTTTTGAGTATGTAATTTCTAATCTATTATTAATCACTGGGTTTTATCCCCCACCTAGTTAGCTCAAAAGCAACTCTATATGAACTTTCCTTGAGAAATATCGTATTTCTTTCTGTTATATTCCTCTAACACCCATAAGTCTCTGACCACATTTTATAGCTTTTGAACCCATAATGTTTTAGATGTTTCAACGACTGAATGTCTTTTCATCCTTTGGGAAGTTGTTTAATTGATATGTAACCAATAGCGTTAGATGTCTATGTAACGTAGATACGAGTGCCAAAAATAACATTCTTTTCGGGAATTCAGTAGCTATATGATAACTTCAAGATATATTTTTATAAGAACTTCAAGAAAAAAAAAATTTGCAAAGACGTTCCACTTTCATTACAGAATGTTCGTGCAAACGATCCGTGGTATGTGAATAATTATATTCATCTACAAGAGACAGAAATTGGTAAGATGATATCAGCCAACAGAAATATATCTTTTCTGCCAGTAACAAAGGCTTTGAGTACATAATCTTTTATGAATTTTTAGTCTTTGTTTTATAACATATATTAAAAATGTTCTTTTAAATTAACGTAGTTACAAAAAAGAAATATGTGATTTAAAGCTAAAGAATTGTATTACATTTAGTGTCTCTTCACATTTTTACATTGAGACATTGGGCTGGATGTACCATGCTTTGTTACTGATGACACTTTGATGAGTACCATGGAAATATGTTTTTTAAATTATCATTTTCTTAAAGGGACATAAACATATCTTGCTTTTGTATTAAAAACTGTATTTGAATAACACTCAATAGGCACAAACATGCACATTATATGCATCAGTAAAGCTGGCAACATCAACTTCAAAAAGCCAACAATAACATACAAAAATAGATATAAATAAAGATAAATAGATACTAAAAATTAAGTAATTATTAAAATACCATAAAAATGTATGGTGAAATACAAAGCTTCTTGACAGAAAACAAACATATATACTGTATATATATGTGTATATATATATATATATATATATATATATATATATATATATATATATATATAATCTAAGAATTATAAATATATGAGTTATTCCAGATATTGAGAGGCCTATTTATCAAGCCATCAACTATGCTGCATTCGCCTGCACCAATATGCTCACCTAACATCGCGGCCGGGGACCTGAATACAATCTCCATATTTATCAAAAAAGCCAGCAAAAAGCCGCGCACCAAGTACGGGGCGATGAGCAGCGGACTGTTGTTAAACAGTCATCGATCTCGCTGCTATTCGGCTTTTTATCAACTTTATTTATACCCTGTCACTAAACACCACCACTATACTAAAATGTTTAACATCTATCCCGCCGCTCCCGGACCCTGCCACAACTTTAATAAAGCTATTAACCCCTATCCCGCCTCTCCCAGACCCCGCCACAACTAAATAAATGTATTAACCCCTATCCCGCCGCTCCCGGGCCCCACCGCCACTAAATAAACCTACTAACCCCTAAACCGTCAGCCCCCCACATCGCCATAAACTAAATTAAGCTATTAACCCCTAAACCTAACAACCCGCTAACTTTACATTAAAATTACCTCAGCCCTATCATAATAAGTTAAAACTTACCTTTAGAATTAAAAAAACTATATTAAACTATTAATTAACCTACCCTAACTATTATACTAAAATTACAATAAAGTATATTACACTATTAATTAACCAACCCTAATTATTATACTAAAATTACATTAAACTACCAATTAAATTAACTATATTACATATTTAAAAACCTAACCCTACTCAAATTATTGAAATCTACAATAAGAAATTACTAAATTACAAAAAAAAGCTAAGTTACAAAAAATAAAAAACCATTAAGTTACAAAAAATAAAAAACACTAATTTACAAAAAGCGCACAGTATCAAAAATAAAAAAGAATTACACCTAATCTAATAGCCGTATCAAAATATAAAAGACCCCCCAAAATAAAATAAAAACCCTAGCCTACAATAAACTACCAATGGCCCTTAAAAGGGTCTTTTGCGGGGCATTGGCCCAAAGAAATCAGCTCTTTTACCTGAAAAAACCCACCACCCACACAACCAACCCCCCTCCCCCAAATAAAGACCCTATCTAAAAAACCTAAGTTCCCCATTGCCCTGAAAAGGGCATTTGTATGGGCATTGCCCTTAAAAGGGCATTTAGCTCTTTTACTGCCCAGACCCTACTCTAAAATGAAACCCACTCAATAAACCCTTAAAAAAACCTAACACTAACCCCCGACGATCCACTTACAGTTTTCGAAGACAGGACATATATCCTCATCTAAGCGACAGAAGACCTCATTGAAGCCGGCAGAAGTCTTCATCCAAGCGGGCCGAAGTCCTCATCGAAGCCGGCAGAAGTCTTCATCCAGACGGCACCTTCTATCTTCATCCATCCGGCACGGAGCAGATACATCTTCAAGACATCCGGCGCGGAGCATCCTCTTCTTCTGATAGTCAACGTAGAATGAAGTTTCCCTTTAAGGTACGTCATCCAAGATGGCGCCCCTTACATTCCGATTGGCTGATAGAATTCTATCAGCCAATAGGAATTAAAGGGGAAAAAAATCCTATTGGCTGTTGCAATCAGCCAATAGGATTGAGCTTGCATGTAAGGCTATTAGATTAGGTGTAATTGTTTTTTATTTTTGATACTGTGTTTTATTTTTTGTAACTTAGTGTTTTTTATTTTTTGTAACAGCGTTTATTTTTTTGTAATTTAGTAATTTTTAATTGTAGATTTCAATAATTTGAGTAGGGTTAGGTTTAGAAATATGTAATATAGTTAATTTAATTGGCAGTTTAAAGGGACATAATACTCATATGCTAAATCACTTGAAACTGATGCAGTATAACTGTAAAAAGCTGACAGGAAAATATCACCTGAGTATCTCTATGTAAAAAAGGAAGATATTTTACCTCACAATCTCCTCAGCTCAGTAGAGTTAGTTCTGTGTAAAAAGTTATACTCAGCTGCTCTCAGCTGCAGGTAAAAAAATTAAAAAAATGAAGAAAGCCAATCAGCATCAGCAGTGCTGAGGTCATGAACTCTTACTGTGATCTCATGAGATTTGACTTAACTATCATGAGATTTCATAGTAAGCTTCCTTTACCTGATTGGTGAAATAATATGAGAGTTCACGATGCTCATCCCTTCAGTTGTCCCGGGACAGACACACTAATATGCTGCTTAGAAATCCTTTACAATGGGAGGTGGCTACTGAGGATTTTTTGAGGTAAAATATCTTTCTTTTTTACATAGAGATGTTCAGGTGATATTTTCTAGTCAGCTTTTTACAGCTATGCTGCATCACTTTCAAGTGTTTAAACATTTGGGTATTATGGCCCTTTAATGTAATTTTAGTATAATAGGGTAGGTTAATTAATAGTTTAATATAGTTTAATGTAATTTTAGTATAATAGTTAGGGTAGGTTAATTAATAGATTAATATAGTTTATTTTAATTCTAAAGGTAAGTTTTAATTTATTATAATATAGGGATGAGGTAATTTTAATGTAAAGTTAGCGGGTTGTTAGGTTTAAAGGTTAATAGCTTAATTTAGTTTATGGCGATGCGGGGGGCTGGCAGTTTAGGGGTTAATAAGTTTAGTTAATCATAGTGATGTGGGAGACCAGGGGTTAATAATTTTATTACAGTTGCGGCGGGGTCCGGGAGCGGTGGGATAGTGGTTAATACATTTATTTCGGTTGCGGCGATGTCGGAGCAGCAGATTAGGGGTGTTTAGACTCGGGGCTTATGTTAGGGTTTTATGTGTAAACGTTACTGGTTTTCTACCATAGGAACCAATGGGATATCTGGCAGCATCGAACATAAGCTTTTGCTGCTTTCAGACTCAAATAGATTCCTACGGCATCCGCGGCCTCCATGGTGGCGGATTGAAAACCAGGTACGCTGAGCCTGAATAGCCACGAGCGTACCTGTTAGAAATTTGTTAACTTGCAAAAGGTATCAGATAGTGCCAAATTTGTATTCTTAACATCTGTAATGACGTAAGCATCGATCTGTGTCGGATTGAGACCGGCGAACCATATGTTACGTCACAAATTTAAACTTTTGCTGGTTTGTAGGCTTTGATAAATAGTTCAAATCAAGCTCGCAACAATTACGCTACGGAATTCCGGCGTATTTGCGGTTGACGGCTTGATAAATAGGCCTCTAAGAGTTGTCATTATTGGGAAGCTGATAAAAGTTTAAAAATAAAATGATCTAAAATCTGTGGCTATAAAGTATAACTGCCAAGAAAAAAAACAACATAATTTTTGAAGAGAATAGATAAAACGAAGTGTAAAATAAAAGGTAAAATCTGTCACCCCATCCTAGCAGAGTATGATAAACAAGTGCTCTAGTGCCATGAATTATAAATCACTTATGCTTGTGCCATAACGCACTAAGAATGATGGAAAATGGAAAACTTGACATTTTTAACAATTTCCTGCCACTGTATATCTGTCAGCAATGTGTGCACTTTATCAACTCTGTTTTACAAAAAATATATAAAGATGCAATGCACGTTTTTCTTTTAGCAGGATGATTCCTCATGGGATTGTTGTAAAACCATTTGGATCTATAAATTGTAACACTTTAACTGACATTTATGTTGCTGGCATATTGCATGTTTAATGATACCGACAGTTTGTATGTGTTGTCTTGTATTTGTCTTAAAGGGACATGAAACCCAAAAGGTTTTTTTCATGTTTCAGAAAGAGCAGTTTTAAACAACTGTCCAATATACTTAAAATTAGCAAATATGATTAATTCTCTTGGTATCCTTTGTTGAAGGAACAGCAATTCACTACTGGGAGCTAGCTAAACACATCTGGTAAACCAATGACAAGAGGTTTATATGTCCAGCCACCAATCAGCAGCCTGCTTCCAGTATGTATTATTTTTTAACTGAGGATATTAAGAGGACAAAGCAAATTACATAATAAAAGTAAATTGAAGAGTTGTTTTAAATCGTATGCTCAATCTAAATTGTAAAATAAATTTTTGGGGGTTCATGCCCCGTTAAAATGAATAGTATCCCACTGTAACTGTTCATCCAATTTTGTGCCTTCCTTATCTAGAGGAGAATTAATGCTCAGTAACTCAGTTGCAATCACAATATTTATTTAGGGTTTTTAAATACATTTTTATTATATCAGCTGGAAAGAGTATATGATAAAGTAAAATCTCTTGAGTTCTCTTCAACCTGCCTTAATATTGTAGGTGGCGGTATAATACCATAGGCGATTGTGACAGCTGAACTTTAACCCCTAACTCTAACACCTCCTTACACAAACTCTATGGTAACAGTACTGTATGATATTGTGGTCCTTCACATTAAGGGCCTGATATTCAAAACCTCGATGCTCAGGCAAATTAAGTCTCGTTGGTACAGCGAGCCCCTTAAAAAAACAATAATTTTAACTTGAGACATATTTATGTTGCTATGTTGTGTTCACCTACATTACAATACAAGGTTTAAAAAAAATACCAAAAGATATTGCATGATTTCTCTCCGTGCCGGCGAGATTTTAAATATCTGGCCCTAAGTCCTCTACCTGGATGTTGCACTTCTATCCCATGCTAAGCATTTAAAGCTGTCTTGTACAGCATTGCACTAGTTTTATCAAGTCCTCCACACTGTTAATTACATTTGTATGCATTTATTTAAAATTAGTAGTTTCTGTTCTGATTATGGCTAAGATCTCAAATGATCCATAATTACCAGAATGTACTAGTGTCCTTCCTTACTCTAATGCAATTCTGATTTCTACAGCCCACCCAGCTACACCCACAGACTGCACTGACATGACCCGCACCCACCTACACCTTAAGGCCTCTATTTATCAACGTGTCTACTTTACCTGCCTTCGCCGGCCCAATATGCCCGCCTAAGCTCGCCTACCATTGCCGCCGCAGACCTAAAAAATCTCGCCAAAGTTATCAATAAATCTGTCAAAAAGCCGAGCACCAAGTACGGGGCGATGAGCAGCGGACTGTGATAGTTATCACTCATCCGATCTCGCTGCTCTTCGGCTTTTTGACAGCTTTATTGACAAGCTGTCACTAAGCACCCACACTAACTATACTGTTCTACCCCCTATACCGGCGCCCCCGGAGCCCCCCGCAACTAAATAAAGTTATTAACCCCTAAACCGCCGCTCATAGACCCGCCGCAACTATAATAAATGTATTAACCCCTAAACCACCGCTCCCGGAGCCCACCGCCACCTACATTATACCTAGTAACCCCTATCCTGCCCCCTTATACCGCCGCCACCTATAATAAATTTATTAACCCCTATCCTGCCAATCGCAGACCCGGCCGCAACTAAATAAATTGTTTAACCCCTAAACCGCCGCTCCCAGACCCCACCGCCACCTATATTAAACGTATTAACCCCTAATCTGCCCCCCCTACACCGTCGCCACCTATAATAAATTTATTAACCCATATCCTGCCCCCCCTACACCGCTGCAACTATAATAAAATTATTAACCTCTAAACCTAAGTCTAACCCTAACCCTAACACCCCCCTAACTTAAATTTTTTTTAATTAAATACATCTAAATTAATTATTCCTATTTAAAACTAAATACTTACCTTTAAAATAAACCCTAATATAGCTACAATATAAATAATAATTTTATTGTAGCTATCTTAGGATTTATTTTTATTTTACAGGCAAATTTCAAATTATTTTAACTAGGTACAATAGCTATTAAATAGTTATCAACTATTTAATAGCTACCTAGTTAAAATAAAGAGAAATTAACCAGTAAAATAAAAACTAACCTAAGTTACAATTACACCTAACACTACACTATACTTAAATAAATTATTCCTATTTAAAACTAAATACTTACATGTAAAATAAACCCTAAGATAGCTACAATGTAATTAATAATTACATTGTAGCTATCTTAGGATTTATATTTATTTTACAGGTAACTTTGTATTTATTTTAGCTAGTTAGAATAGTTATTAAATAGTTATTAACTATTTAATAACTACCTATCTAAAAGAAATACAAAATTACCTGTAAAATAAATCCTAATCTAAGTTACAATTAAACCTAACACTACACTATCATTAAATAAATTAAATAAATTACCTACAAATAACTACAATTAAATTCAATTAAATAAACTAACTAAAGTACAAAAAATAAAAAAAATAAGTTACAAACATTTAAAAAATATTACAACAATTTTAAGCTACTTACACCTAATCTAAGCCCCCTAATAAAATAAAAAAGCCCCCCAAAATAAAAAAATGCCCTACCCTATTCTACATTAAAAAGTTACCAGCTCAATTACCTTACCAGCCCTTAAAAGGGCCTTTTGCGGGGCATACCCCAAAGAAAACAGCTCTTTTGCCTGTAAAATAAAAATACAACCCCCCCAACATTAAAACCCACCACCCACATACCCCTACTCTAACCCAAACCCCCCTTAAATAAACCTAAGACTACCCCCCTGAAGATCATCCTTCAACCAGCTGACCACCGATGGAACCGAAGAGGAGATCCGGAGCGGCAGAAGTCATCATCCAAGGGGCGCTGAAGAAGTCTTCCATCCGATTGAAGTCATCATCCAGGCAGCGTCTTCAATCTTCATCCATCCGGAGCGGAGCGGAGCCATCTTCAGACGAGCCTACGCGGAGCCATCTTCTTCCACCGACGACTGAACGACGAATGACGGTTCCTTTAAGTGACGTCATCCAAGATGGAGTCCCTCAAATTCCGATTGGCTGATAGGATTCTATCAGCCAATCGGAATTAAGGTAGGAAAAATCTGATTGGCTGATCCAATCAGCCAATCAGATTGAGCTCGCATTCTATTGGCTTTCCCGATCAGCCAATAGAATGCAAGCTCAATCTGATTGGCTGATTGGATCAGCCAATCAGATTTTTCCTACCTTAATTCCGATTGGCTGATAGAATCCTATTAGCCAATCTTGGATGACGTCACTTAAAGGAACCGTCATTCGTCGTTCAGTCGTCGGTGGAAGAAGATGGCTCCGCGTAGGCTCGTCTGAAGATGGCTCCGCTCCGGATGGATGAGGATTGAAGACGCCGCCTGGATGATGACTTCAATCGGTTGGAAGACTTCTTCAGCGCCCCTTGGATGATGACTTCTGCCGCTCCGGATCTCCTCTTCGGTTCCATCGGTGGTCGGCTGGCTGAAGACGCTAAAGGTAGGATGATCTTCAGGGGGGTAGTCTTAGGTTTATTTAAGGGGGGTTTGGGTTAGAGTAGGGGTATGTGGGTGGTGGGTTTTAATGTTGGGGGGGTTGTATTTTTATTTTACAGGCAAAAGAGCTGTTTTCTTTGTGGCATGCGCCGCAAAAGGCCCTTTTAAGGGCTGGTAAGGTAATAGAGCTGGTAACTTTTTAATGTAGAATAGGGTAGGGCATTTTTTTTTATTTTGGGGGGCTTTGTTATTTTATTAGGGGGCTTAGATTAGGTGTAAGTAGCTTAAAATTGTAATATTTTTGTAACTTATTTTTTTTATTTTTTGTAACTTAGCTTTTTTTATTTTTTGTACTTTAGTTAGTTTATTTAATTGTATTTAATTGTAGTTATTTGTTAATGATAGTGTAGTGTTAGGTTTAATTGTAACTTAGGTTAGGATTTATTTTACAGGTAATTTTGTATTTCTTTTAGCTAGGTAGTTATTAAATAGTTAATAACTATTTAATAACTATTCTAACTAGCTAAAATAAATACAAAGTTACCTGTAAAATAAATATAAATCCTAAAATAGCTACAATGTAATTATTAATTACATTGTAGCTATCTTAGGCTTTATTTTACAGGTAAGTATTTAGTTTTAAATAGGAATAATTTATTTAAGTATAGTGTAGTGTTAGGTGTAATTGTAACTTAGGTTAGTTTTTATTTTACAGGTTAATTTCTCTTTATTTTAACTAGGTAGCTATTAAATAGTTAATAACTATTTAATAGCTATTGTACCTAGTTAAAATAAATTGAAATTTGCCTGTAAAATAAAAATAAATCCTAAGACAGCTACAATAAAATTATTATTTATACTGTAGCTATATTAGGGTTTATTTTAAAGGTAAGTATTTAGTTTTAAATAGGAATAATTAATTTAATAAGAGTTAAATTTATTTAGATGTATTTAATTAATATTTAAGTTAGGGGGTGTTAGGGTTAGACTTAGGTTTAGGGGTTAACAGTTTTATTATAGTTGCGGCGGTGTATGGGGGCAGGATAGGGGTTAATAAATTTATTATAGGTTGCGGCGGTGTAGGGGGGGCAGGATAGGGGCTAATAAATGGGGGGTAATAACTTTATTTAGTTGCGGCAGTGTAGGGGGGGGACAGATTAGGGGTGTTTAGACTCGGGGTACATGTTAGGGTGTTAGGTGTAGACAGCTCCCATTGGAATCAATGGGATGTCGGGCAGCAGCGAACATGAGCTTTCGCTATGGTCAGACAACCATTGATTCCTATGGGATTTGCCGCCTCCAGGGCGGCGGTTTGAAAACCAGGTACACTGGGCCGGAAAAGTGCCGAGCGTACCTGCTAGTTTTTTGATAACTAGCAAAAGTAGTCAGATTGTACCGAACTTGTGTGCGGAACATCTGGAGTGACGTAAGAATCGATCTGAGTCCGGCGGATCGAAGCTTACGTCATAAAATTCTATTTTTGCCGGTGTAAAGGGTTTGATAACTAAGGCAAATCAGCCTCGCCACAAATACGCTGCGGAATTCCAGTGTATTTGAGGTTGACGGCTGGATAACTAGGGGCCCATGACTGCACTGACGTGACCCCCACCCAGCTACACCCACAGACTGCACTGACATGATTCGCACCCAGCTACACCCACAGACTGCACTGACATGACCCGCACCCACCTACACCCTAAGACTGCACTGACGTGACCCGCACCCAGCTACACCCACAGACTGCACTGACATGACCCGCACCCAGCTACACCCACAGACTGCACTGACATGACCCGCACCCAGCTACACCCACAGAATGCACTGACATGACCCGTACCCAGCTACACCCACAGACTGCACTGACATGACCCGCACCCAGCTACACCCACAGACTGCACTGACATGACCTGCACCCAGTTACACCCACAGACTGCACTGACATGACCCGCACCCAGCTACACCCAAAGACTGCACTGACATGACCCACACCCACCTACACCCTGAGACTGCACTGACGTGACCCGCACCCAGCTACACCCACAGACTGCACTGACATGACCCGCACCCAGCTACACCCACAGACTGCACTGACATGACCCGTACCCAGCTACACCCACAGACTGCACTGACATGACCCGCACCCAGCTACACCCACAGACTGCACTGACATGACCTGCACCCAGTTGCACCCACAGACTGCACTGACATGACCCGCACCCAGCTACACCCACAGACTGCACTGACATGACCCGCACCCAGCTACACCCACAGACTGCACTGACATGACCCGCACCCAGTTACACCAGGACCGTCTTTAACACAGGGCAAAAGGGGCAGCTGCCCTGGGCCCAGTCTTTGTTGAGGGGCCCTATAGTCCTAAAAAAAATTTAAGTTCATGCCAGACTGCTGATGTCATGTAACATGGGGGACACACACAGTCAGTCCTAATATTGTCACAGTCAAACGTTCTCTGCTTATATTTATTTGTGAGAAAAGGTGCCAGACCGTGCCAATGTCATGTGACATTCCAAGCTAGTGCCATGTGCTGTTTTAGATGTGCACTGTGCAGCACTGGATGCTAAGCCCTAACTAGGCATCCAGTCAATCCCACTGCATCAGAAAAGGTCCTGCTGGGGTTACCACTGTTACCAGGTAACTGCTCTGGTGGTGGGGATTGTTTCTGGGTAGGGCTGACTATAGGCGCATGCAGCCGAAAGCTGGAGTGTCAGGCACGTGAGGATTTGAGCATCTGTGCAGCTGCACACACTGCTCTCTTCAGTCTTGAGGCTGTGTGACTCGTCTGTATCCATGCAGCCTTGGGCAGACAACATGCAGTCTGCTGGTCCCCTTATCCCTGCTCTTTCTGCTGTGGCTCTAAGGTCAACTAACTGAAGTTTGTTATGAAAACAGTGCTTTGTAGAAAGGTGTCAGTGGGAAGAATAAGTGAGTGTACACATGCCCCTCCCCCATGCAGCATTGTCTAGTGCAGGATGAGAGGGAACTTGTTCCTAGCAAAGTAGTGACATGTGCTGCTGTGGCTGATGTATAGTGTCATGCTGATACTTCACACATTAAGGTAAGGTTTATTTTTATAGTTTTTATTTCTCTCTGTTTCAGATAGCTTCCCATAGTAGTTCTACTGTTCCAGTCAGTAAACTTATATCTGTCTGCACCTCTATGCTTCCGCCTCAGTCTTTACCTTGCTTTGCTCCTGTTGGCTGCTCTAAATCTCTTTAACCAGCTAACCTCACACCAGAATCACATTCAAAAGCATATTTAATTAATCCAAAGTGGAGGAATTTATATATTTATTTACTTATTAGTACTGCTTAGGTCCAGTTTCACATATTGCAATTTTTTTTTTAATGATTAGCCCAGCAGTGAATGATCCACTGCTGGGCTAATAATTTTAAAAAAGAAATAAAAATAAATTGATTTAGTTGTTTTTTGGGATGTTGGGGTGGAGAGCGAAATTGCATGGGAGGGGGGGCCCAAGAAAATGTTTGCCCGGGGTCCAGTCAATATTAAAGACGGCCCTGAGTTACACCCACAGACTGCACTGACATGACCCGCACCCAGCTACACCCACAGACTGCACTGACATGACCCGCACCCAGTTACACCCACAGACTGCACTGACATGACCCGCACCCAGCTACACCCACAGACTGCACTGACGTGACCCGCACCCAGCTACACCCACAGACTGCACTGACATGACCCGCACCCAGCTACACCCACAGACTGCACTGACATGACCCGCACCCAGCTACACCCACAGACTGCACTGACATGACCCGCACCCAGCTACACCCACAGACTGCACTGACGTGACCCGCACCCAGCTACACCCACAGACTGCACTGACATGACCCGCACCCAGCTACACCCACAGACTGCACTGACATGACCCGCACCCAGCTACACCCACAGACTGCACTGACGTGACCTGCACCCACCTACACCCACAGACTGCACTGACGTGACCCACACCCAGCTACACCCACAGACTGCACTGACGTGACCCGCACCCAGCTACACCCACACACTGCACTGACATGACCCGCACCCACCTACACCCTAAGACTGCACTGACGTGACCCACACCCAGCTACACCCACAGACTGCACTGACGTGACCCGCACCCAGCTATACCCACAGACTGCACTGACGTGACCCGCACCCAGCTATACCCACAGACTGCACTGAAGTGACCCGCACCCAGCTACACCCACAGACTGCACTGACATGACCCGCACCCAGCTACACCCACAGACTGCACTGACATGACCCGCACCCAGCTACACCCACAGACTGCACTGACATTAATTAACCCAGCTCATGGACCACCAAAGCCCTTCCAAAATGGTTGAGATCCCACCCCTGCCTCCCTGGTCTGGGTATAAGGACACAACCCCGAGGTATGTTGTGGAGGTTTGTCCCTGAGCACAAATAGCTGTGAACGTTTTCCTTATTATTATTAATACTGCATTTCCTGGTTACTAAACCGTGCCTAGAGGCTTAATTAAAGGGACAGTCAACGCCAGAATTTTTGTTGTTTAAAAAGAAAGATAATCCCTTTATTACCCATTCCCCAGTTTTGCATAACCAACACAGTTATTTTAATACACGTTTTACCTCTGTGATTACCTTGTATCTAAGCCTCTGCAAACTGCCCCCTTATTTCAGTTCTTTGGACAGACTTGCATTTTAGCCAACCGGTGCTCACTCCAGGGTAACTTCACATGCATGAGCTCAATGTTATCTATATGAAACACATGAACTTATTCCCTCTAGTGGTCAAAATGCATTCAGATTAGTGGCAGTCTTCAAGGTCTAAGAAATGAGCATATGAACCTCCTAGAATTATCTTTCAACTAAGGATACCAACAGAACAAAGCAAAATTGGTGATAAAAGTAAATTGGAAAGTTGTTTAAAATTTTATTATTTTTATTATCGGTTATTTGTAGAGCGCTATAAACATAGGCGGTATACAAGGTAGCAATTATAGGGATCAAATGGGTAGAGGGCCCTGCCTAGAGTCGCATTGTTGTAGTCAGCTCTTGTGAAGGTGATCTGCAAGTGAAGTTTAAAACGTTCCACTTGTTTACTGTACTTGAGAACCAGCTCCGCATGGGCGTGCACGCGGCCTGCTGACATATCGCCAGAGGTTCGCATGCACAAGTTATCACAATATCTTTCACAAGGAAGCCTTTTTGGCAGACACAAGTATACTGCAATTATGCTTTCAATGCAATCTGGACTGTGCAGTTATAACCCTTTAACCATTTAAAATTACAATGAGTTTTACAATACACTTTCACATTGCCTCTTGTACTGACAGGGTTAAGAAAATAAGAGTAAACTAGCTCAGCTGTTGATTTTGAAAAACCACAGAACATTCTTTGTCCTTTCATCTCCCCCATAAGGGAGGATGACATCATCAGGATTCATTGGCCTGAAGGGCCAATAAAAATAACCGTTATGGACCAAAAGCACTATTGCAGGGAATATTTTTGGAAGCACGTTCTGCATTCCAAAAGGTCCCTTGCTTCCTAATGCAAACATATCATGGCCTAAACTTGCTCTACAATTTCTGTCCAGTTATTTCCTTTGGGGTCATACAATCATACACTTCTGAACAATGGAACAGAGCGAAAAGTAAAACCTACTCTGTGTAAAGACACAATATTTGTATTTCTGCACAGGAATGAGATGGAAATAGCACAGTATGTTTGTTTGTTTATTGGTGGTGGGGGGGGGGGGGGTTGGGATATAAATAACAGATAGTATTATTGAATATATGTCAAACTTATTAAACCATTGGCTGTGAAATAGATACAATGGCAGTTACCTGATTTTGTAGCTGTTCTTGCTGGACTTGGACATAAATCATTTGTTGTGGGAATCCTGGATCTATGTTTTTTAAGACTTTTCTATTTTCTATTTTAACTTTGACGATGACAACATCCCCCTATCTTTTACTATTGACAAATTGTCCACATTGTAGTTTTTCATTTGTTTTTAACAGTAATTTCCTGGGACTCCATACTCAATATCATAAACAATATTTCTGGCCGAAAACTGCTTCATCCACTCTGGCTAAAGATATTTGATTTAGACATAAACAGTGCTTTATAAAATAGAATAAATCATATAAGCATCAAAGAGATGTCAGTTCTATAGTGACCAACACAAATTTGTATTGGCAAATTAAAGGGATATAAAACCCAAAATGTTTCTTTTATGATTCAGATAAAACATGGCATTTTAAACAACTTTCCAGTTTACTTTTAGTATCTAATTTGCTTTGTTCCTTTGCTATCCTTTATTGAAAAGAATACAACGTTAGGCTCAGGAGTAGCAACACACTTCTGGGAGCTAGCTGCTGATTGTGGTTGCACATATATGACTCTTGTCATTGGCTTACCTGATGTGATCAGCTAGCTCCCAGTGGTGCAGTGTTGTTCCTTCAACAAAGGATACCAACAGAACAAAGCAAATTTGATAATATAAATAAATTGGAAAGTTGTTTAAAATTGTACGATCTATCTGAATCATGAAATAAAAAATTGTGGTTTCATGTCCCTTTATATATCTGAGATATAAACAACTGTAATACATATGTGGGTCACATGGTTATAAGGCTATAATAGGCAGTTAAAGCAATACTATTATTTGTATTCTTTGTTGCATTTTAAAGGGGGCATTTAAAAAAATGATTTGTTTTTTGTCTTATTATTTTGTTAATCAACTGTTCCTGTACTGAGAAAAGAAAATTTTATTTTTATGCTTGTGAAGTGTCTTACATTCCACCAATGAATCGGTGGGAGATCTGCTTCTCAGCCAATAGCGAGCAATAAATCCTATTTGCAACCATTAAACAGTAAATAAATACTAGATCATTATATATTCAAAGCAAATATTAGCTTGGGAATACCATGCAGATGTATTTGTTTTTATTTATATTGGTTTATATATTGAGGGAAAAAGTAAGTATAACGTTTTAGTGTCCATGTTGTAACCTAGGTTTCCCTCTCTGTTGCAGACAGTTATAGATAAGTCACTACAGTGTACAACCAATCACTGTGTGGGAAAGTAGACCAAATAAAATAATTTATATGTATAATGGAAGTTTTTCTTAATTTTTACTAAACATATACATTTTATTAAAACCCCAGTGTTCAGTGACCCTTTAACACCCAGGTATGGATTTCCTTTAAAAGCAAAACTGCTTCAACTTTAGCATTTTGGGAAGCAAAACAATATTTATCCCTGTTTAAAATGCTCTCTCATATGTATGGTAGACTTTTCCTTAGTCTACGCTCGCTTAATAAACATGTCCTAATGCCAATGGGAGTATTCTGCAAAAATGTAACTATTAAAAACTGAAATGCACCCATATACATTTCAATTGTCACCTTTCTATCTTTTTAATCATATCCTGTATGCCACATAACATATATGAAAGATTTGGATAGATAGATAGATAGATAGATAGATAGATAGATAGATGATAGATTAATGATAAGCAGATAGATAGATGATAGATAAATTGATATATAGATGATAAGTAGATAGATAGATAGATAGATAGATAGATAGATAGATGATAGATAGATAAATTGATAGATAGATGATATATAGATGATAAGTAGATAGATAAATCGATAGATAGATAGATAGATAGATAGATAGATAGATAGATAGATAGACAATAAGACAAATAAATAAACTGATGTGGTTTTGTGTATTCAGTAAAATACTCATACGTAACTAAACACAATAATAAAAAATGTGATATTTTTTACAAGGCAAATGAAATCTAAAAAGGAAATTAGCTTTATAGAGCTCATAGGACTATTATGTAGAGAGGAATGTAAGGTCTATAACCTACTGTTGGCACCTGGAGTACGGAAGAATAATGTTTATAGCCTGCTGAGATCCACTGAGTAATGCAAATGAACAACAGATTAAAAGGATAAAGTGAATACTTGCATTTTTTTCTGCACTGTAGCTCGCCTATCATACTTAGCTACATACTCATCTGAGTAATAATAAAGAGCGGATTCAATATACGAGCTAAAAATAACTATATCTCATGTCATTTATAATAGTTTAAAAACATACAGGGACAGGTTAAAGGGATATGAAACCCAATTATTTCTTTCTTTCATGATTCAGATAGAATATGCAATTTTTAACAACTTTCTAATTAACTTATTATCAATTTTTCTTTGTTCTCTTGCTATCTTTATTTGAATGTAAGCATAGGAGCCAGCCCATTTTTGGTTCAGTTCTCTGGGTAGCACATGCTGATTGGTGGCTACACCAATCAGCAAGCACTACCCAGGTGTTGAACCAAGGATGGGCCAGCTCCTAAGCTTAAATTCCTGTTTTTCAAATAAAGATACCAAGAGAACGAAGAAAAAATGATAATAGTAGTAAATTAGAAAGTTTCTTAAAATTCCATGCACTATCTGAATCATAAAAGATAAAAATTAGGTTAATATCCCTTTAAGCAACTTTCTCATTTACTTCTAGTATCAAGTTCTCTTCATTCTCTTGGTATCCTTATTTGAAAAAGCAGAAATGTAAGCGTAGGAGCCGGGTCCATTTTTTGTTTAGCAACCTAGGTAGAGCTTGCTGATTGGTCAGCCATTGCTACTAAATAATAGGGTTTTTTTTCTAAATTTTTAGATTTTGCAAAACAATAAAACAATGGTCAGTCTCCCAGAACAGTAAAAAATAAATAAAAAAATCATACCAGTATAATAACTTTGATGTAGTATTTTATTATTGATGATTTTCCCTATAAATAAAGACATTGGTATTATTAGTATTATTATTATCAGGTATTTGTAGAGCGCCAACAGGTATAGTTAAATACACAATATCAAGTCACTGGCAGCTAAAAAGGGCTGCAACGCATTGCAAAGAACCTACAGCTTCTAACTTTTGAAAACAACTAAAAAGGACATTAAACACCTCTTTGTAAATGTGTGCTTGTCTCACGTTCCCTAGAGAAGGACATTAAACACCTCTTTGTAAATTTGTGCTTGTCTCACCTTCCCTAGAGAGGCCAAAAAGCAAACTCACCATGAAAATGCTGAAAATCAAGTAGCTGTTTTTGTCAATTTGAAAACCTAAGTTACACATATTGCTTTATGACTGAGCAAAGGGCAAGGCAATTTTTCCCACAAAAAAACAAGAGCCCCTTAAAATACAATAATAATAAATGTTGCCTGTGATGATGATGACTACTGGGTGCTAGCTGCTGATTGGTTGCTGGAAATATATGCCTGTTGTCATTGGCTCACCTGTGTTCAGCTAGCTTCCAGTAGTGCATTGCTGCTGCCTCAACAAATAATACCAGGAGAATGAAGCAAATTTGATAATAGATGTAAATTGTAAAGTTGTTTATAATTGCATGCGCTATGTGAATCATGAAAGAAAAATATTGGGCTTTTATTTCCCTTTAACGTATAAATGGTGCTTTTTCATATGTTCAGTAAAAAAGTTTTGAGTTCAATGTCCCTTTAAAAATGGGAAGTATTAGAAAAGATATTAAAGGGACATGAAACTTTCATGGTCCAGGCATAACATGCTAATGTAAGACTTTCAGCTTACTTCTATTATCAAATGTTCTTTGTTCTCTCTGTATCATTTGTTAAAAGCATACCTAGGTATGCTCATGATCAGTAATGCACTACTGGGAACAAGACGGCGATTGGTGGCTACACACATTTTGTTATTGCAACTAAATCTCAGTAGAGTGTTGCTACTCTGCAACTGCTTTAACTAAATGTTTAAAAGGGACATTAACCCTTTGAGTGCTAAGCACTTTACCACCTGGGTGCTAAGGTTTTTTAAAGTTTTTTTTTATTTTAATTTTTATAAATATATTTTTTTTAACTTTTTTTTTTTTTACATTTCAGATCCCCAAGACTTACACTGTTGGAAAGGTTAGGCGATTACCTTTCCAACGGTGGGACTGTAGCTGCTTAGATGCCTGAGATGCAGGCTTCTAAGCAGCATGCCCCCTGCTCCTATATTTAACATTGTTAATGTTAAATAAAGTTGCACGGTGACGTCATCACATCATTGCGCGTGACGTCACTGCGCATAACGTAAAGCCCCGGCGATGCCTGTCACTATGTAGGCCTGATCGCCGGGGTAGGAGCCGGTGGGAGCCCCCAGATCTCCCTCAAATTGGGAGAGTGCTAGTGACGGCTCTGAGCCGTCATTAGCACCTGACTTAGACAATTTGTGACGGCTCAGAGCCGTCATTAGCACTCAAGGTGTTAAAGGAATACTGAACCCAAATTTTTTATTTCATGGTTCAGATAGAGTATGCAATTTTAAGCAACTTTCTAATTTACTCCTAGTATAACATTTTCTTCGTTCTCTTGTTATCTTTATTTGAAAAAGCAGGAATGTAAGCTTACGAGCCAACCCATTTTTGGTTCAGCACCCTGGATAACGCATGCTGATTGGTGGGTACATTTAGTCAGCAATCAGCAAGCGCTACCCAGGTGCTGAACCAATGATGGGCCGGATCGTAAGCTTTACATTCCTGCATTTTCAGACGAACATAACAAGAGAACGAATCCTGAAAGAGAAAAATTAGGATCAGTATCCCTTTAAACACAACTTGTAAGCTGCATGATAATGTACTTTCATATCTTAGAAGAATCTTGCAATGAATAATGCGGCTTTATTTTGTCAAATGACAAATTAATACACAGATATAGCCTTAACTCTGTTTGCACATGTGCAGTTAAAGAAATAGACTGGAGTACCCTGCCCTCTTCTCTTCCCTTAAAGGGATATGAAACCCAAATACTTTCTTTTGTGATTTAGATAGAACTTGCAATTTTGAACAACTTTCCAATTTACTTCTATTTTGTTTCATTCTTTTGGTACCCTTTGTTGAAAAGCATACATAGGTAGGCTCCAGAGCTGCTGATTGGTGTCTGCACATATGAGTGTTGCTGTTTCTTCAACAAAGGATACCAAGAGAATGAAGAAAATTAGATAATAGAAGTAAATTGGAAAGTTCCTTAAAATGGAATCCTCTATCTGAATTGTGAAAGAAACATTTTGGGTTTCATGTCCCGTTAGGTGGTTTAGCGCTGATTCAACTTAGTTGTTTAATAATAATTGACAAAGAAAATTGATAATAGGAGTAAATTCGAAAGTTGCTTAAAATTGCATGCTCTATCTGAATCACGAAAGAAAAAAAATTGGGTTTAGTGTCCCTTTAACTCCAGAAGAGGCTACAAACACAGTTATATCCAAGTTGTTTGTTTGTTTTGCACTTTTATGGGACTACAATGTCTCTTTAAGACTCCATAACAGCGCAATCAGATCAGTGTAATACACATGGATCAAGGTAAGGTTCTGTTATCCTTAGTGCTATATGACAGGATGACACTAGTTAAAATTGGGAGCCAGAGGAAATCCAACGTGAAGGAAATGGACATCCCTTTACTGTTTACTTGGGATCTGCTCCACAAATGACTTCCAGATGTTGGGTTTATTGTCACACTTTGGTATGTTTGAGCAGCGTGACTTAGAAAGGGCAGTTTATAAATCAATCTGTGAGACTTATCACTGTGCGCTCCATTGCCAAGTTTTTTTCAGGACTCAGAAATGTTTGTTAGTCATGAAACACCAGCAGATATGCAGTGATTTTCTATTTATAATTTTTTTTGGGAGGAGGGACAATTTTTTTTTATTGTTGTGTACAATGGTGCAGCAGCGGATATTTCTCTTTTTTATGTAAGTTGTGCAGTGAGGTAAGGTAAACCATAAATGCAAATGTATCTGTCTATCCACCTATTTATTTATCTATCTATCTACAGTATCTATTTATCTATCTATCTATCCATCATCTATTTATCATCTATCTATTCATCATCTAATCAATCTCTCTAATTATCTATCATCTATCTATTTATCTATCTATCTGTCTATCAATCCGTCTGTCTGCCATCTTTATTTGTCATATCTACTTTGCTGTGGCCAATTAGAGTTTGCAGGAGGGAGAGTGAGGAAGATCATGTTATAGGTGTAGGCGGTTGTGATGTTGATAAAGAGACATAAAATGAATGGTTCACAGAGCATTCGATTTTAAGACACTTTTCAATTTACTTCTTTTATCACAATGTACTTTGATCTCTTAGTATCCTTTGTTGAAACATATATCAAGGTAAGCTCTGGAGCAGTAATGCACTACTGGGAGCATAAAAAATAGAGTAACTTTCACAGCCAGCAGCACAAGAGGTACAAAATATGCCTCCAAGGGCCACATGGAAGTGGCCCTTGTACTGCTTGTTGCTCAGCTCACGCATACACAATAATAATTTAAAGGACCACTCAATGCAGTAGAATTGCATAATTAACATGTGCATAATAAAAATACAATGCAGTAACACCTACTCTGAATTTCAAATAAGCATTAGATTTTTTTTCCTGACAAATTTATTTTTTCTTCCATTTTCCGGCCCCCTGTATCATATGACAGACGTCAGCCAATCACAGACTAGTATACGTATACCCTATGAGCTTGTGCGCATGCTTAGTAGGATCTTGTTCCCCAGAAAGTGTGACTATAAAAAGCAAGTTTTCTCTGTGAAAAAAATCACAAAAAGACAAAGGCGCCTCCTAGTGTAATACAGTTGGTGAAAGAGATTTGATAGGTAATCAAAAAGGTACTCACAAGTGGAGCAGCACCCAATTGTGCTAAATCAAACAGACTGGGATCTCACAGTGTCCCAGCTCACTGACACTGCAAGGAAACTGGTTTCTCCAATGTCTTGCCGGACTGACAGAGCTCAGACTCTCACAAAGAGGTTTACATAAAACCAAATTTTATTAATAAAATAAAAATCTCAGTGTCTCATGACACTAGATATTAAAAGAACAAGCAACGCGTTTCTCAGACTGCTGTCTGTTTCATCAGGCTGAAGCCTGATGAAACAGACAGCAGTCTGAGAAACGCGTTGCTTGTTCTTTTAATATCTAGTGTCATGAGACACTGAGATTTTTATTTTATTAATAAAATTTGGTTTTATGTAAACCTCTTTGTGAGAGTCTGAGCTCTGTCAGTCCGGCAAGACATTGGAGAAACCAGTTTCCTTGCAGTGTCAGTGAGCTGGGACACTGTGAGATCCCAGTCTGTTTGATTTAGCACAATTGGGTGCTGCTCCACTTGTGAGTACCTTTTTGATTACCTATCAAATCTCTTTCACCAACTGTATTACACTAGGAGGCGCCTTTGTCTTTTTGTGATTTTTTTCACAGAGAAAACTTGCTCTTAGATCCTGATTTCCCTGACAAAGCAGCTGACTCCAGTCATCATCTGTGTTCCTGATCATTGATCATCCTGGTATTTGATCACATTCATCATTTGGGACTATACCCACCCCAATTGGGACATTTACCATCTATATAACATTGCAGAAGAAGACAGCATTTCCAGATAAGAACCTTTCAGGAATTTCTTTTTACTGTATTTGTTATTATTTGTGTTGTATCCTATGTTTCTCATAGTCCCATATTTATAAGAATTGTTTCACTTTTGTTTACATTATTCCGTATAGTATATTTTATTATAGTTATTATATGTAATATCTTGTTCTCTTCTCTCTTAGCCTATTTACATAATAATCATATAAGGTCCTGTGCGCCCCCTAGTAGTAACACACCCTTAGTGTTACTGATTGTGACTATAAAAAGACTGTACACAATTTGATAATGGAAGTCAATTCGAAAGTGTCTTAAAACTGAATCATAAAAGTTTATTTTGACTTAAGTGTCCCTTTAATAAATATGAAGCACATTACCACCCAATAATATATTGTCCTACATAAAATGTAATGAATATAAAATAACAGTAACATAGTAAAATTAAAAAAGCCAGAAAAAACTGTCTAATAGTTTAGTGTAAGAGCCGCAATAATTTCCTTGGAATTGTATTTTTCCCTATTTCTTCAGCCTCCAGTGACAACAACATGTGTGTATCCTCTATAGAGTGGGGGGAGAACCACAGCACGTGCACCAGCACCATGGGGGGAGAGCACCACAGCACGTGCACCAGCACCATTATATTGTATGTTTGTGAGAACACAATGGCTCCCAGGACATGCCGCTGTGGGCAGCCAGTTGTTTGGAGACACTGAATACAGAGAACATATAGTGGGCTCTGTTATAGGGATTCAAGAGGCGCCAATCCGCTCTTCTGATAGATTCCTGGGATTTCTCTGAAGTGAGCAACAGGCAGGACTAGTAATTCTATGCTTCGCGTCAAGTGGAACCATGTTTCCCTTGTTCTCGGCTGTACGCACCCTCCCCCACACGGCAGGGGAGCCCTTCACATCACTGCTCTCTCTCCTCCATGAGAAAAAATACTTAAATATATGCAGGTGCAACTTCATAGTTTGGAACAAACTATTTTCCTAATTATTGCACTTCCCTTTTAGCTTTATTTCTTTAATGAAAAAGCACAATTATATTTGTCACCGTTTTGAAACCATTAGCCGCTTAAAAGTTTTTTTTTTAATTATAAGAACCCCAAATATAAATGAGATGTAGACCGATTCACACAGAATACTTTATTATATGTTTACTACCATTATTTATTTATTTTCTCCATATTGCATACTGTTTTTTTAAAAAAAAAAAAAACTATGATAGTGACATTTAAAATTAAAGTTAAAACTTGTCATTTTTAATAGTGTTATAAATATATGGTTCCCCAGGGTGGGATTATGCCAGTAAAATAACCTACAACACTGTTCAAAGACATAATAAAACTTTCAGTAATCATTTAAAGGGACATCAAAATACAGAAACACGTATTATATAGGTCCAGAAGTATATTTTTGACTAATAGTGCTCAGTCCTGTTTGGACCTTCTGATTGGCTGATCCATCTGTATGGCTTTATGGCGGATGCACTGGGAGCACTCTAGCGCACTTATATTATTACCGTTAAACCCTGAGCAAACACAGTGAGTGTTATTAGTAATAATAATAATAATAATCAAGCATAACATTTTTTTTATAAATACACTTTTATTTGCAAACATTCTCCTGACGAAAACAATCACACATTTTTTAAAGCGACATTTAACACTAAATACATTTCATAAGCGTAGTATTGAGGGTATACCCTGCCCCCCTGTAATTAGGGAAGGGCGAATGTGTTTATATTCGAATTCAAATGTTAGAACAAATGTTATTGTAGAAATTTGATTCACATAATCAAATATTGATAACAACGAATATTCTTAAAAATTCTATAATCAAATGTTATTTACAGTTTTCGAATGTTACTTTCGAATTCGAATGTTCATAATTAGATCGAATGTTCACATTTGAAATTTTGAATATAACATTTGATTTAACAAATTCTATTCAGAAGTTCAATAGTTTGTGGTAGGGATTTTAGTAAATTGATACATAATAGATACAACTAGATCAATTTGAATGTTTCTATTTCGAATATTACATTTAAAGAGACCATTAGAAATAATATTACATTGAACGCATACCTGCGGTAAAACCTAGGTCCTAAAATGGAATAATCCGAGGGAGCAACATGAAATATGTTTAGTGTTTAGAAGGATATGAAACTAAAATTTTCTTTCACGATTCAGATAGAGCATGTGATTTTAAACAACTTTTTAACATACTTCTATGATCTTGTTTGCTTCATTCTCTTCATATCCTTAGTAGAAAAGCATACCTAGGTAGGCTCAGGAGCAGCAATGCATTACTGGGAGCTAGCTGAGGATTAGTGGCTACACATAAATACCTCTTTTCATTGGTTCACCAGATGTGTCTAGCTTGTTCCCAGTAGTGTATAGCTGCTCCTTCAACAAAGGATACAAACAGAATGAAGCAAATTTGATAATAGAAATTGGAAAGTTGCTTAAAATCACATGGTCTATATGAATCACAAAATAAAATGTTGGGGTTTCGTGTCCCTTTAAATCATCTCATGTCTATACAGGTAAGCCATACTGAAATTATTTGTATTTATTTTTTTTAAAGTTGCTTAAATTTAAATGACCCGAGCAGTATGATTTGTGTACGTATGTATTTAATGCCCACAAAGGCCACCCAAGCAGAACACAAGCACTGATTAGCAGGGTCGTGCATTCGACTACTACTGCCTATTGGCTCAACGGCTGTTTCCTGCTAGGGATTAGCTATTCTCTTTGACTCCCAAACAATACTTTATCTTTGTGTTTCAACAAATTACATCATGTCATTTTTACACTACATGGTCCCTTTAATGGGTACAAATATGTGTCTCATCACTCCTTGTCTGCTGTGCTATACTATAATAAATCTGCACCACACATGAGAACTGGTATCAGCAATGAACACGAGCCCTGGCATTTCAATAGTCACAGTCAAATGGGCTTTCTTAAGATTGTAATATAAAATGTCTTCTTCTGCATTTTCTTTTCACTTTTGTCCCATAGCACTTACTTGAGTTATTATGAAGTGTTGGTGCATGCAGTTATTTCTGTAGTACCGTTATATGTGCTAGGCAGTTAAATTTGCATGGGTTTTATGGAGAACGCTAAAAAAATAGTGAAGTGTAATACAAACCAAGTGCTAGAGATTTGGGGAAAGTGCATCTGTTTCCAGACTCAAGTCAAAATATTTTTTGGAGAGAATACATCATAAGCCCCTAATTACAAGATAAAAGTAAAACAAAGTATTAGTGTTTGCATTAAAGGGACATTGTACACTAGATTTTTGTAGATGATCCGTTTATATAGCCCATCTGGGAGTGTTGTTGTAACAATTTATAGTTTTGCTTATTTTTAAATATTTTTCAGACTCCTAACTAAGCCCCAAAGTTTTAGATGAATACTGATGTCTACAGATTCCTGTTTGTATTTGCAAATGCAGGGGGGCTCTGCTCTTACTGCTTTCCCAGCCTCTTTCACTGGGTGTCCCAGCCTAGCTTCATCAATAGTGCTAAACCGAGAGCTTCTAAGTAAGTTTTTAAAAGGTTTTATACTTTTTATATTAGTATCTGTGCATAGTCTTCTTTATAGTAGTGTTTTTTACATGCGGTCATATGAAAATTGGTGTATACTGTCCCTTTAATAAGAATAATGTTGATGAGCATACATATTTGTTTCTTGGGATCATTTTACCTCTGACTCTTAAATAGCATATAATAGTGTAATATAGGTGATGTACTATATATATATATATATATATATATATATAAATATATATGTGTGTGTATATATATATATATATATATATATATATATATATATATATATATATGTGTGTGTGTATATATATATATATATATATATATAAATATATATGTGTGTGTGTATATATATATATATAAACATATATGTGTGTGTGTATATATATATATAAATATACAGTGAGGCCCCGGTTTACGCACGACTCGGTATACGAAATTTCGGTTTACGAAATCGAAATTTGAAGAAAAATTGACTCAGTTTACGAATTTTTTTCGCAATACGAAACAAAATGCCGGTTTGCCCCCCTCGGTTTACGAATATTTTTCGCAATACGAAACCAGTGGCCCCTGTGCCCCCTGCATACTCAAGTATGATTGAGTTAATGAAGTTTGGGTACCAGTGTGGAGGTGTTGGAGAGGTTTTGGAGCCATTTTGCAGCAAGTTGTTGAGCCTTTTGGAGTCATTTGCAGCAAGTTGTTAAGCCTTTTGGAGCCATTTGCAGCAAGTTGTGGAGCCTTTTGGAGACATTGGAGCCATTTGCAGCAAGTTGTTAAGCCTTTTGGAGCCTTTTGGAGCATTTTTTGGACACTTTATTTGAATTTTTTCGGACCTCCGGAACGCATTAATTGATTTTCAATGCATTCCTATGGGAAACCGTGTTTCGGTTTACGAATTTTTCGCAATACGAAACGACCCGGAGAACGAATTAAATTCGTAAACCGAGGCCTCACTGTATATGTGTGTGTGTATGTATATATAAATATATATGTGTATGTGTATATATATATAAATATATGTGTGTGTATATATATATATAAATATATATGTGTGTGTGTATATATATATAAATATATATATGTGTGTGTATATATATATATATAAATATATATGTGTGTGTGTATATATATATATATAAATATATATGTGTGTGTGTATATATATATATATATAAATATATATGTGTGTGTGTATATATATATATATAAATATATATGTGTGTGTGTATATATATATATAAATATATATGTGTGTGTGTATATATATATATATAAATATATATGTGTGTGTGTATATATATATAAATATATATGTGTGTGTGTATATATATATATAAATATATATGTGTGTGTGTATATATATATAAATATATATGTGTGTGTGTATATATATATATAAATATATATGTGTGTGTATATATATATATAAATATATATGTGTATGTGTATATATATATATAAATATATATGTGTGTGTGTATATATATATATATATATATATAAATATATATGTGTGTGTGTGTATATATATATATAAATATATATGTGTGTGTGTATATATATATATAAATATATATGTGTGTGTATATATATATGTATATATATATATATATATATATATATATATATGTGTGTGTATATATATATATATATATATATATATACACACACACACACATATATATATATATATATATATATATATATATATATATATATATATATATATATATATATATATATATATAGTTAGTGCATTTTTACTGCAGAGAACTGCTGTTCTAAGCAGAAACTAATCAACAGCGGAAATTTCCCAGCTTTGTTGTGCATAGCCTATTTGTATTTGAAACTTTCTACCATATCACCTTTTTTTCTCTCTCTTTTCAAACTAGACACGTTATGGTCAAAGACTAATCTTGATGTTATGTTCCACCTGTCTTGTCAATATGTCTTCTTTACGAAAAGTGAAAATGAACCTGAAAAGCAGTGCCCAATCTCTGTTATCTCTACAATAACCACATGAAAGGGCTGCCCGGCCCAACACACCCAACTCCACTTCCCTAAAGTGGCCAAATAGCGACCAAAAATAAAAACAGAGGCTGGCAGCAGTGAGAAAAGCTGGCTGCAGTTAACAACTACATCAGCCCTTGGGTGTTAAAATACATAAATCTGTCATCATTACTGAGGGTAAGGGGTCATCATCCTATCTGCACAATAAAGGAACTGTACAGAATCATTAAGCCAGCGAGTTCAGAACAAAGTATCCCTTTTACAAAAACTCAACTGCTGATAGATGGATGTTTGCAAGAAACTTAATGTCTTTAGCAGCGTTTACTGAAAGCATAGTCTAGGTTTCATAGCTCTCGGGAATTTTAGTCTCGACTCTTCTTTTCCAAACATATTGCCAAAAAAATGCTTTCAACCCCCCATTTTCAGCTCTGACACGGCTCTTTTCCAAAGTTTTACAAAAATCCACATTACTAAGACAAAGAATTTATTGAAAAGGACATTTTAAATAATTCTAATTTTATTTTCTGGGAGAGGAAAAAAAAAAGTAAAGCTTAAAAATTAGTTTGTGTAAGTTTTGCCAATATTTTTTTTAATGAAAATAGCGTAAAAAGCTCAAGGATAACAGCCAACAAACTGCCTTTGAAGAGTGAAATAATTTATTTCCTTCGTAAAAGTGAAATATAAGTTTCCCATACACATTTCAGCTATGTGCGTATTTTTTATTTTCATTTACAAAATATTGAAAAAAATAAAAATCATTGCATACATTTATTTTAAATTATTATTCTCCGCAGGACTAATATGAGGTCATTTATGTATGAGTTGGAGCATATTTACATTAACACAAGTTTTAATGTGATTTAGTGAATGAAAACAAAGAAACAAGAGATATTCAGAGCATGTTTGACTTTGTTACCCACATTCCGAAGTTGCAGTAATGTCTGAAAGCTGATGCCTGGACACCAATATCTGATTTACTTAAAGGGACACTCAATCAAAATTAAACTTTCATTATTCAGATAAAGCATGCAATTTTAAACAACTTTGCAATTTACTTCCATTAACAAAATGTGCACAGTCTTTTTATATTTAAACTTTTTGAGTCACCAGCTCCTACTGAGCATGTGCAAGAATAAGTGTGAATGCATTTGTGAATGGCTGATTGCTGTCACATGGTACGTATATGCATTTGTGATTGGCTGATGGCTGTCACATGGTACAGGGGGAGTGGAAAAAGACATAACTTTTAAAATTGTCAGAAAAAAAAATCTACTACTCATTTGAAGTTCAGACTAAGTGCTATTGCATTGTCTTATGCAAATCTACAGTGTTGACTGGTCCTTTAAAGGGATAGTAAACAGTATGAGATTGCAATATAACATTTTTAATTATGTATAGTTAAAAAAAACCTTTGCATTATACTTTGTTTCATTTTCCTGTAATTTGACTCTGAAAATTGTTGGTTTTCTAAATGTTATTGTTTTTCGTTTTTTTTTATAAAGCAATGAGTGCGGCCATGTTTGTACTTGCTTTGCCCCCTTATCTGTTTCCTCTGCTGAAGGGACAAATATAAAACAGGCAATAAAAGAAACAAACAAGGCTGTGTGGAACATAGGATTATCTAAAAGGGATTCCACACAGCTTTGTTTACAATAGAAAATTACTTGGCAGTGCCCATGACTTTATAGAAACTAAACCTTTACACTTATATTTTCAATATTTAAACAACAAATATAATTGTAAAAATACATCTACATATTATTCTAAAGGTTCATCTTTGCTTTGATACAACGTTATGTCAAGTATATATTTACTGGTAAACATTCCTTTAAAGGGACATACAAATCCAAAAAGCTTTCATGGCTGAGACAGAGCATGTCATTTTAAACAACGTTCCAATTAACTTCTGTAATCAAACTTTCTATTAGATCTCTTGATATCCTTTGTTGAAAATCAGGGAGGTAAGCTCAGGAGCGTGAATGTGTGAGTTTTGAAAGAATCTTATACATATGCAAGAGCAATAGATGGCAGCACTTTTTTCAGCCATGTCCATGCTATTTAACTAGGTATCTCCTCAACAAAGGATACCATGAGAACAAAGAAAATTTGATAATACAATTTTTTGTATGCTCTGTCTGAATCATGAATAAAAATTTTGTGTTGTATATCCCTTTAAACTATTTTCCAACAATAATTTTGTTAAAGCCTTATCAGGCACCTTTGTATATTATTACTGGAAACACTATTGTCACATGATTTTTTAATGACATGACAGTCAAATGATAGACTATTGTATATACTTTATTAGTTTTATGTTGAAAAGTAAACTTTGACATTTGAAAATCACTGCAGTGCAATTCAAATTTCATTGGAAGCATTTTGCAGTACACAAGTGGTTTTATACAAAAAGGGTTCTTTTAAAAGTTGTCACACATGAATATGTTATGTCAACAAAAACAAATGCACACAGCCTACTGTGGCTGTGTGCACAATAAACGTATCACAAAGGCAGTAATGATGTTTAAAGGACCCCTAAACACAGCAGAATAGCATAATCGATAAATGCATAATAAATAGACAATGCAAAAGCACTTAGTTTGAATTTCGATTTTTTCCTAACAAATTTCAAAGTTAGTTTTATTTTGCTTCCCACTGCATCATGTGACAGCCATCAGCCAAAATGCATATACGTATATCCTATGAATCTTGCACATGCTCAGTAGGAGTTGGTGCCTCACAAAGTGTGCATATAAAAAGATTGTGCATATTTAAATCACGGATGTGAATTTGAAAGTTGTTTAAAATTGTGTGCTCTACCTGAATCATGAAAGTTTAATTTTGACTTTAGTGTCCCATTAAACAAAGCAATTTTGCAAATACACTTGCACTGTAAAATGGTTGCAATCAAATCTAAAAAGCAGTGTTGCACATCCGCAGCAACCTATGGTTTCCCTACAGCCATATGCTCACAGCTTGCTGCACATAAATATGTGTGCTGTGTATAATGAATCTGCACACAGAAGGAATAACGTTTTGTGTCATTTTCTGCCTTAGTAGGAAGTTAGTGCAAAATACATGCAAGCAGTTTAACAGAAAATAGTCTGCGCGATCACTTTAGCACAGATTTGTTTCAGAAATTGGGAGCCAAGGGGTTAAAAGATATTGTATTTCTCCATTAAAGGACCAGTAAATACAGTAGATTTACACAATCAACAAATGCATGATAAAAATACAATGCAATAGCACTTAGGGGCCGAATTATCAAGCGGCGGGCGGAAATGATTCGCTGTGGACAATCATGTCTGCCCGATATCGCTAAATGCTGACAGCATACGCTGTCGGCATTTAACATTGCACAAGCATTTCACCAGAAACACAGCACACACAGCAAGGGGTGTCAGTCATCCCGATCATCTTACAATCGCTGCTTCTTAACATAAAGGGACATGAAACCCACATTTTTTCTTTCATGATTTAGAAAGAGCATGCAATTTTAAACAACTTTCTAATTTACTTCTATTAGCTAATTTGCTTTATTATCTTGATTTCCTTTGCTGAACATCATATCTAGATAGGCTCAGTAGCTGCTGATTGGTGGCTGCACATAGATGCCTCGTGTTATAGGCTGACCCGTGTGCATTGCTATTTCTTCAACAAAGGATATCTAAAGAATGAAGCAAATTAGATAGTAGACGTAAATTGGAATGTTGTTTAAAATTGTATTCTCTACCTGAATCATGAAAGAAAAAATTTGGGTTTAGTGTCCCTTTAAGCTTAAGTTAACTTTGGGGGTAGATTGCAGCACCCGCTGCTTGATAAATCTACCCCTTAGTCTAAAGTTCAAATGAGTAGTGGATTTTTTTCTGACATATTTAAAAATGATGTATATTTCCACTCCCCCTATATCATGTGACAGCCATCAGCCAATCACAAATGCATGTATGTATATTCTGTGAATTCTTGCACATGCTTAGAGCTGGTGACTTAAAATGTGTAAAAATAAAAAGACTGTGCACATTTTGTTAATGGAAGTAAATTGGTAAGTTGTTTAAAATTGCTGCGCTATCTGAATCATTAGTTTAATTTTTGAGTGTCCCTTTAAAGGTCCCAATTTTATTTATTCAGCATTAAATTGTATTCATCTTTGAGGTCCTGCTATATCCTTTTGTTGCTTTCACAAAATTAAATTGGGGACTAAATAACTACTCCCTTCTACGTTCACTGACTTCTCCCCTAACATGCCAATGCCAAATGCAGAGAACCTTGAACCTGGTGGCATGGTAGCCACAATTTAAATGTAATCTCTGAGACTGAAATTGGGCACTCCCTATATAGATAACAACACCCAGAGGGGTTGGAGAACTCAAATCCCCCCACATACACACATACAAATCCATACACCATACATCACAATGATTCTGCATGAAACTCGTAAAAAAAATCAGTCTTTGATCTTGATGAGTAAAAAAAAAAAACTACACTAATTCTTATTACCAGGCTGCATCCAGAAGGTCTGGGAAGTATTTACAGCTGGGTAAAATGCGCAAAATAAAGATGAAAGCTTCATCAGAGTAACAAATAACATCAGTGCAGGTCTATTTCATTATTTACACTGAGCTATTAATCTGAAGAGCCCTCTGTATTGGATAATAGCATCTTACGTAATGAAATATTCTGTCTTCGTTAGTGAGCTAAAAGAAGTTTTTATATTTTTCCAACCTCTGGTTCTTTGCCGCAATTAACTATACAATGAAAACAGTAATTATTTCCTTGTGTCTGATGAAAGTCATCATTCAATTCTATTCCACTTCAGATAGAAAAAAATGTGTTTTTTTTTTAAATTCAAGAGCTATTTGAGTGCATATTACTGTTTATATGATTGTGCGCCTCCGGAAAAACATTCACTAATAGGAAATTCACTTACTTCCTCTAAATCCCTGAGGGATCTCAGTTTTGAAATGTATTCAATAGAAAATGAACGGCATTAAACATTAGTGTGAACTCTTAATTTAGAATCTGTTCTTTATTATTTATTCCAGACTTTTAGCATAAGGTTCTTTTTCTTTCTTTTTTTTAACTTTTTTTTTTTTTTTTTTTAAACTAGGCTTCAAGAGCGTTGATTTTTGTTGGTTAAAGAGGATTGTTCTACTTCAGCTTGTAATTTCTGTTCATGTCATGTAATTGGCATTCCAAATTTTGTGGTAAGCCACAACGCTTGTTAAATTTTACTACTGGTGAAGACGTATGTTCCCGGCTCTCTGCCTCTAGAATCTTGTCTCCTGTATTTTGTGATACCAAATTTCACACATTCCTGTTAAAAACCTCCCCCCCAATTGGTTAGGTATTAACAAACCCTATTAAGAGATATATAGATAGATAGATAGATAGATAGATAGATAGATTAGATAGATAGATAGATAGATAGATAGATGATAGATAGACACAAAAAAGATAACGGAATACACCATTCAACAGAAAACCTGAAATACTGGTATTTTTCAAAGCATAGTACTCTGGGTAAGACTATGCAAATCGAGTACACAATCTTTTTATTTTACTGCAATCCTCTATCCCGCTACACTTAAAGGGACAGTCTAGTCCAAAAAAAACTTTCATGATTTAGATAGGGCATGTAATTTTAAACAATTTTCCAATTTACTTTTATCACCAATTTTGCTTTGTTCTCTTGGTATTCTTAGTTGAAAGCTTAACTTAGGAGGTTCATATGCTAATTTCTAAGACCTTAAAGGCCGCCTCTTAAGAATGCATTTTAACAGGTTTTTCACCACTAGAGGGTGTTAGTTCATGTTTTTCATATAGATAACACTGTGCTCGTGCACGTGAAGTTACCTGGGAGCCATCACTGATTGGCTAAACTGCAAGTCTGTCAAAAGAACAAATAAAGGGGCAGTCTGCAGAGGCTTAGCTAAAAGATAATCACAGAGGTAAAAAATGTATAAATATAACTGTGTTGGTTATGCAAAACTAGGGAATGGGTAAACAAGGGATTATCTATCTTTTAAAACAATAACAATTCTTGTGTAGACTATCCCTTTAAAAGCCGTCTAAGCAGCTTTGAAATTATAACAATAATTAGCATAGACCCATGTATTTCCATATAGCTATGTCAGGCCAATAACTTCATAATTAAGATGGTTGGCTCTAAAGTTGATTAGGATTAGCCTATGACATTAAATCTATAAATAACAATTGTTCAAAACGCAAATAAACAAATAAATAAAACTAAAATAATATTAGTGCATAATATTGTATAGGACGTTTGAATTCTTGAGATAGGTATAGGGTATTGGAACATGGGGATCTGCCAATTTCAAATTTAAAAACAGAAAGGAAATTGACTGAATAGGAAGAAATTAAAGTGATTCAATTCCCTTGTTTGAAATAAAATTATATAGAACATCCATCTGGTGCACAATATTATAAACCTACCATCCAACACAAAGTCTAGAAATAACCAAATAAAAGACCTTCCAGGACAAACACAGTAAGGTCTATATAAGACGCTCTAACTTTCCAGACATTTAAAAGAGCATAAAAGTCATTTCACACAAAATTAGAAATACCTTTGTAATATACATTCATTTGCAATATATGCTCTTGTTAGAGAGCCCTGGATTTTCATTTACTCATATTGTATAGGAAAATCTCTAACAAGTTGTGTGCAAATTTGCCTTCCAGTAAAAGTGACATCAGCAGCAGAGAAGGAAAATGTAGATGAATGTCATTTTAAAAGCTAGAACTTTAGTAGTGATGCATTTTTATTAAAACATTTTTACAAATGCAACTATATTGCAAATGTTTGTCTAATTCTATTCTATTTAAATTCTATTTGAGATACAGCACTGTGCATTTTCAGTACACTTTGTATGTTCCTTTAAGCAGTGGTGTCCCCAGGGCTTAATTATTGGGGGGCACTTCCAGAGGACCACCTGTGTTTTGTGGGCGGGGCAGCAACATCAGGGGTTGGAATTGGTGGTCCATGAGAGGGGCTGGGGTATCCTGTACAAAGAGGTGATGGCAAAACTGAGTGATAGTCATGGTTGGGGGGCACATGGGAGGCCAGCTATTATTTTGTGAGGACCCTTACGACGCTTCAGCCTCCAAGGTATATAACATTTTAACTAGCTTTAGTCTTAAAAGGACACTGAGATTTTACTGCAATGAACTTTCACCACTGAAGTATATGCAACCAGTCGAAGAACCAAAATCAGGGCACAATATTCTTTTTCAACCCCTCATGGATGCTTTATAACACGACTGCCCATACCCTGAGGCGTTTATTTTTTATTTAGCCAGTACAGCCAATCAGAAGGCTTACTGCTTGCCCAACTAAAAAAATACCAGCAGGCCATCCAGCATCCACGCTTTAAAGGGATATTAAACACTAAATAAATGCTAGATAGAATGATTAATTCAAAGAAATGATTAGTCTGAGAATAAAATGTAGATATATTTTTTAAAGTTTCATTAGCTGTTTAAATATTGACAAATGAAGTCTAAAATTTTAGTGTCTATAAAACAATGGGAGCTGCCATATTGTAACTTAGGTTGCCTTATCTGTTGTGGCCAATTAGAGACAATTATAAATAGATCTCTAGAGTGTGCAGCCAATGGCTGTTTAGAATAGAACTGTGTGCTGTACTTCCATTTCTAACAGGAACTGAAAAGCTCACAATTTCAGAATGGAATTACAGGAAAAGGGGACAAAATAAATAATGAAAGTATATTGCAGAGTTTTTATTTATTTATACAGTTTATCACCTCAAAGTGTTTAATGTCCCTTTAAAAGCAGTACTAAGTGACTGATGGGTGTGCAAACCAAACATATTCTGCAGTTCCCTATAGCAGGGAATAATACGTTACCAGCCATTCTGCACAAAATTCATTCTGAATTACCTAAAATAATTCTCTCCTCCTTGTGCAAGGTATAGTGAGCAAAAAGACACTGCACCGTGAGTGGGCACTATCGCATCAAACTCTTTTTTTTTTGCTTACCCTCAGTTAAGAACATGTTTGTCGATCTCATCTTTATAATAAATGAGACACATCTGGAGTTACCATAGCTTTAGTAGCCTGGGCTTACCCAGCTCTGTCCATTTATTTGTACAAAATTGAATACACATAGACAGCTTATTAAAGAAATCCTCTTTCTGGAAGCTAAGAAGTAGACATTTATTCATTTTCATGCACATCATCATAATCTTTTGAGCTTATGCTATATCCACGCTATGTAAAGTCAAAGCATCTGGAAGAAGCATGACTATGGTATGCGGGTAAAGTCTGTTTTTTTTTTTTTTTTTAAACGGGGTCATCTGATATTATTATGGAAGCGGTAATTCCAGCTTAAGGATGTTTCTGATAGTTATACAACACAGAAAATTCCACAAGAATGCACAATGGCTATTGCAGAGCTTTTGTAAATAGCAAATTATATATATAAAAAAAAAATACTGGTGGCACGTAAAGGGGTATTAAATGCTATAAAATATTTTGGGCTAGGTTACAAGTGAAGCGCTAATTTAACAGGCACATTACATAACCAGTACTCCGATTAATTAAAAAAAATGGCCCCAATTGCCCCCAAAATAAAGTGTATATTTCCTTTATTAAAAACAAAAATATGAGCATCTTTAAAAAAAAATAATAATAATAATAATAATAATTACACAAAGTAGTTATAAGGGGTTAAAATAAGCGGGTGTGGGGGTGTTTTGAAAAAAAATTTTTTTTTACTGTTAATATATATATAAAAACACATAAATATAATGTTTATATTCATATACATATATATTTTAAATATGCTGGCCAACGCTGCACGACTTACCCCCTTCGCTGCGCTAGGTTCTGTGCCGTGTCTATCGGCATCAGAACAAGGCTCCCAATGGAGCCTATGGAAGCGCACTCTGGTGAACGTAAAGAGTTCATGCAATGCGAACGCGAGATTGCGTTCCCATTGCACTTTACTTTTAATGCCAGCGCACATTTGTGTGCGCCAGTATGATTGAGTGGATCGCAAATATCACACTTGCAAAAGCGTAACTTTGCGCTCCACTCGTAATCTATCCATTTATGCATATGAAACAGCATTATTTAAGCATGTTGAATATATTTTTGCACAAAATTAATTGTTTAATTGTGAAGCTAACAGGAAATGAATGTCGGTGTACAACTCATCTCTAGGGAATGATTACTCAGTGGGTGATAAAAACTCCCACTTCTCTGTGACTAAACAATGATATGTCTCACAAGCATAAAAACATAATTTATGCTTACCTGATAAATTCCTTTCTTCTGTTGTGTGATCAGTCCACGGGTCATCATTACTTCTGGGATATAACTCCTCCCCAACAGGAAATGCAAGAGGATTCACCCAGCAGAGCTGCATATAGCTCCTCCCCTCTACGTCACTCCCAGTCATTCGACCAAGGACCAACGAGAAAGGAGAAACCAAGGGTGAAGTGGTGACTGTAGTATAATTTAAAAAATATTTACCTGCCTTAAAAAACAGGGCGGGCCGTGGACTGATCACACAACAGAAGAAAGGAATTTATCAGGTAAGCATAAATTATGTTTTCTTCTGTTATGTGTGATCAGTCCACGGGTCATCATTACTTCTGGGATACCAATACCAAAGCAAAAGTACACGGATGACGGGAGGGCTAGGCAGGCTCATTATACAGAAGGAACCACTGCCTGAAGAACCTTTCTCCCAAAAATAGCCTCCGAAGAAGCAAAAGTGTCAAATTTGTAAAATTTTGAAAAAGTATGGAGCGAAGACCAAGTTGCAGCCTTGCAAATCTGTTCAACAGAGGCCTCATTCTTAAAGGCCCAAGTGGAAGCCACAGCTCTAGTAGAATGAGCTGTAATTCTTTCAGGAGGCTGCTGTCCAGCAGTCTCATAGGCTAAACGAATTATGCTACGAAGCCAGAAGGAAAGAGAGGTAGCCGAAGCCTTTTGACCTCTCCTCTGACCAGAGTACACGACAAACAGGGAAGACGTTTGTCGAAATTCCTTAGTTGCCTGCAAATAGAACTTGAGGGCACGAACTACATCCAGATTGTGCAGAAGACGTTCCTTCTTTGAAGAAGGATTCGGGCACAAAGAAGGAACAACGATCTCCTGATTGATGTTCCTGTTAGTGACTACCTTAGGTAAGAACCCAGGTTTTGTACGCAGAACTACCTTATCTGAATGAAAAATCAAATAAGGAGAATCACAATGTAGGGCTGATAACTCAGAGACTCTCCGAGCCGAAGAAATAGCCGTTAAAAATAGAACTTTCCAAGATAACAACTTTATATCAATGGAATGAAGGGGTTCAAACGGAACTCCTTGTAAAACGTTAAGAACCAGGTTTAAACTCCATGGCGGAGCAACAGTTTTAAACACAGGCTTGATCCTAGCTAAAGCTTGACAAAAAGCCTGGACGTCTGGAATTTCTGACAGACGCTTGTGCAACAAAATGGACAGAGCTGAGATCTGTCCCTTTAATGAACTAGCCGATAAACCCTTTTCTAAACCTTCTTGTAGAAAGGACAATATCCTAGGAATCCTAACCTTACTCCAAGAGTAACCTTTGGATTCGCAACCAGGATAGGTATTTACGCCATATCTTATGGTAAATCCTTCTGGTAACAGGCTTCCTAGCTTGTATCAGGGTATCAATAACCGACTCAGAAAAACCACGTTTTGATAAAATCAAACGTTCAATTTCCAAGCAGTCAGCTTCAGAGAAGTTAGATTTTGATGTTTGAATGGACCCTGAATCAGAAGGTCCTGTTTTAGAGGTAGAGACCAAGGTGGACAGGATGACATGTCCACTAGATCTGCATACCAAGTCCTGCGTGGCCATGCAGGCGCTATTAGAATCACTGATGCTCTCTCCTGTTTGATTCTGGCAATCAATCGAGGAAGCATCGGGAAGGGTGGAAACACATAAGCCATCCCGAAGGTCCAAGGTGCTGTCAAAGCATCTATCAGAACCGCTCCCGGATCCCTGGATCTGGACCCGTAGCGAGGAAGTTTGGCGTTCTGACGAGACGCCATGAGATCTATCTCTGGTTTGCCCCAACGTCGAAGTATTTGGGCAAAGACCTCCGGATGAAGTTCCCACTCCCCCGGATGAAAAGTCTGACGACTCAAGAAATCCGCCTCCCAGTTCTCCACTCCCGGGATGTGGATTGCTGACAGGTGGCAAGAGTGAGACTCTGCCCAGCGAATTATCTTTGATACTTCCATCATTGCTAGGGAGCTCCTTGTCCCTCCCTGATGGTTGATGTAAGCTACAGTCGTGATGTTGTCCGACTGAAACCTGATGAACCCCCGAGTTGTTAACTGGGGCCAAGCCAGAAGGGCATTGAGAACTGCTCTCAATTCCAGAATGTTTATTGGAAGGAGGCTCTCCTCCTGATTCCATAAACCCTGAGCCTTCAGAGAATTCCAGACAGCGCCCCAACCTAGTAGGCTGGCGTCTGTTGTTACAATTGTCCAGTCTGGCCTGCTGAATGGCATCCCCCTGGATAGATGTGGCCGATAAAGCCACCATAGAAGAGAATTTCTGGTCTCTTGATCCAGATTCAGAGTAGGGGACAAATCTGAGTAATCCCCATTCCACTGTCTTAGCATGCACAATTGCAGAGGTCTGAGATGTAGGCGAGCAAAAGGTACTATGTCCATTGCCGCTACCATTAAGCCGATCACCTCCATGCATTGAGCTACTGACGGGTGTTGAATGGAATGAAGGACACGGCATACATTTTGAAGCTTTGTTAACCTGTCTTCTGTCAGGTAAATCTTCATTTCTACAGAATCTATCAGAGTCCCCAAGAAGGGAACTCTTGTGAGTGGAAAGAGAGAACTCTTCTTTTCGTTCACCTTCCATCCATGCGACCTTAGAAATGCCAGTACTAACTCTGTATGAGACTTGGCAGTTTGAAAGCTTGGAGCTTGTATCAGAATGTCGTCCAGGTATGGAGCTACCGAAATTCCTCGCGGTCTTAGGACCGCTAGAAGAGTACCCAGAACCTTTGTGAAGATTCTTGGAGCCGTAGCCAATCCGAATGGAAGAGCTACAAATTGGTAATGCCTGTCTAGAAAGGCAAACCTTAGATACCGGTAATGATCCTTGTGGATCGGTATGTGAAGGTAAGCATCCTTTAAATCCACTGTGGTCATGTACTGACCTTTTTGGATCATGGGTAAAATTGTCCGAATAGTTTCCATTTTGAACGATGGAACTCTTAGGAATTTGTTTAGGATCTTTAAATCCAAGATTGGCCTGAAAGTTCCCTCTTTTTTGGGAACTACAAACAGATTTGAGTAAAACCCTTGTCCTTGTTCCGACCGCGGAACCGGATGGATCACTCCCATTAATAAAAGATCTTGTACGCAGCGTAGAAACGCCTCTTTCTTTATTTGGTTTGTTGACAACCTTGACAGATGAAATCTCCCTCTTGGGGGAGAGAATTTGAAGTCCAGAAGGTATCCCTGAGATATGATCTCTAGCGCCCAGGGATCCTGAACATCTCTTGCCCAAGCCTGGGTGAAGAGAGAAAGTCTGCCCCCCACCAGATCCGGTCCCGGATCGGGGGCCCTCGATTCATGCTGTCTTAGGGGCAGCAGCAGGTTTCCTGGCCTGCTTGCCCTTGTTCCAGGACTGATTAGGTCTCCAGCCTTGTCTGTAACGAGCAACAGCTCCTTCCTGTTTTGGTGCAGAGGAAGTTGATGCTGCTCCTGCTTTGAAATTACGAAAGGAACGAAAATTAGACTGTCTAGTCTTAGCTTTGGCTTTGTCCTGAGGCAGGGCATGGCCTTTACCTCCTGTAATGTCAGCGATAATCTCCTTCAACCCGGGCCCGAATAAGGTCTGTCCCTTGAAAGGTATATTAAGCAATTTAGATTTAGAAGTAACATCAGCTGACCAGGATTTTAGCCACAGTGCTCTGCGTGCCTGAATGGCGAATCCTGAATTCTTAGCCGTAAGTTTGGTTAAATGTACTACGGCTTCCGAAATGAAAGAATTAGCTAGTTTAAGGACTCTAAACCTGTCCGTAATCTCGTCCAGCGTAGCTGAACTAATGTTCTCTTCCAGAGATTCAATCCAGAATGCTGCAGCAGCCGTGACCGGCGCGATGCATGCAAGGGGTTGCAATATAAAACCTTGTTGAACAAACATTTTCTTAAGGTAACCCTCTAGTTTTTTATCCATTGGATCTGAAAAAGCACAGCTATCCTCAACCGGGATAGTGGTACGCTTAGCTAAGGTAGAAACTGCTCCCTCCACCTTAGGGACCGTTTGCCATAAGTCCCGTGTGGTGGCGTCTATTGGAAACATTTTTCTAAATATTGGAGGGGGTGAGAACGGCACACCGGGTCTATCCCACTCCTTAGTAACAATTTCAGTAAGTCTCTTAGGTATAGGAAAAACATCAGTACTCGCCGGTACCGCAAAATATTTATCCAACCTACACATTTTCTCTGGTATTGCAACTGTGTTACAATCATTCAGAGCCGCTAAAACCTCCCCTAGTAATACACGGAGGTTCTCCAATTTAAATTTAAAATTTGAAATATCTAAATCCAATCTGTTTGGATCAGAACCGTCACCCACAGAATGAAGCTCTCCGTCCTCATGCTCTGCAAGCTGTGACGCAGTATCAGACATGGCCCTAGTATTATCAGCGCACTCTGTTCTCACCCCAGAGTGATCACGCTTGCCTCTTAGTTCTGGTAATTTAGCCAAAACTTCAGTCATAACAGTAGCCATATCTTGTAATGTTATCTGTAATGGCCGCCCAGATGTACTGGGCGCCACAATATCACGCACCTCCCGAGCGGGAGATGCAGGTACTGACACGTGAGGCGAGTTAGTCGGCATAACTCTCCCCTCGCTGTTAGGTGAAATTTGTTCAATTTGTACAGATTGGCTTTTATTTAAAGTAGCATCAATACAGTTAGTACATAAATTTCTATTGGGCTCCACCTTGGCATTGGAACAAATGACACAGGTATCTTCCTCTGAATCAGACATGTTCAACACACTAGCAAATAAACTTGCAACTTGGCTACAATTTTATTTAATAAAAACGTACTGTGCCTCAAAGAAACACTAAACGATTAATGACAGTTGAAATAATAAACTGAAAAACAGTTATAGCATCAATCCTTGTAAACAACACAACTTTAGCAAAGGTTTCCCATTAGCAAAGCAAAATTAATTAAATTACAGAGTAACGTTTTTTATCACAGTCAATATATAATTCTCACAGCTCTGCTGAGAGAATCTACCTCCCTCAAAAGAAGTTTTGAAGACCCCTGAGTTCTGTAGAGATGAACCGGATCATGCAGGAAATACAATGAGCAACTGACTGGAAATTTTGATGCGTAGCAAAGAGCGCCAAAAACGGCCCCTCCCCCTCACACACAGCAGTGAGGGAGAAACGAAACTGTCATAATTAGAATAAGCAACTGCCAAGTGGAAAAATAGCCCAAACATTTATTCACTCAGTACCTCACTAAATGTAAACGATTCTACATTCCAGCAAAAACGTTTAACATAATCAATACATATAAAAAAATTCTTATGTACTTTTTACAGAGTAATTCCAGTGAAGTACCATTCCCAGAATACTGAAGTGCAAAGTATACATACATGACATTATATCGGTATGGCAGGATTTTCTCATCAATTCCATTGTCAGAAAATAAAAACTGCTACATACCTCTATGCAGATTCATCTGCCCGCTGTCCCCTGATCTGAAGTTTTTACCTCTCCTCAGATGGCCGAGAACAGCAATATGATCTTAACTACTCCGGCTAAAATCATAGTAAAACTCTGGTAGATTCTTCTTCAAACTCTGCCAGAGAGGCAATAACACACTCCGGTGTCATTGTAAAATAACAAACTTTTGATTGAAGTCATAAAAACTAAGAATAATCACCATAGTCCTCTTACACATCCTATCTAGTCGTTGGGTGCAAGAGAATGACTGGGAGTGACGTAGAGGGGAGGAGCTATATGCAGCTCTGCTGGGTGAATCCTCTTGCATTTCCTGTTGGGGAGGAGTTATATCCCAGAAGTAATGATGACCCGTGGACTGATCACACATAAAGAAGAAACAAACCTTTTCTCTGTGGGAGTTGCCCTAATCGATGTAGGCATTTAACGTTGCACAAACTTTGCCAATCGGCCGCTAGCAGGGGGTGTCAATCATCCCGATCGGATCGGGATGATTGCAGTCCGACACCTAAGACCACTTCTTAACTTCTGTTTCCGGCGAGCCGTAAGGTTCGCACAAAATAAGCTGCTTGGTAAATATACCCCTTATTGTTTATTTACTTAAAGGGACAGTAAACACATTGTAATTAAAGGGCATTTCTATTGTGTTGCTATAGAATAACATATCAGCCAAGTCTTAACATTTTTAAACAAATTAAAATCCTTTTTTGCTGCAATTTCTTTCGGGAACTAAACTCCACCCACCATTTGGCTTATCTGGAGGAGCCAATCTGGGATCAGTCCACAGACAACAAGGCTAGCCACTGTCATAAAGTAAGTATAAAATACATTATTTTGCAGTTATTCGCTGATAAATCCAACTTGGCACAGGTACAGTATGTGTCAGGGTTAGCCTTGACAAGTCAGCATGGTGCATTTCAAGGTCTATAACTGTAATATATATACATTTAGAATTTAGTTTTATGCTACAGGCTCAGAAAAGGCACAGTATGGAAACAAATTATTCAGCGTTATTAATAAAAAGCTACCAGACTGCCAAAAACACAGCACTCTGATACCAGCATTTAATCACAACCTTTCTGTTGCCTAAACACAAAGATCAACTTGACCTCATATTAACCGTTTTAACCCTGCAAGTGCCTGAAATGCAAAATAGCTCTTATTGTGAAAGGTTGGGTATTTAGACTTTTAAAATTAGATTATAATATATTTATTTTGATTTGTTTGTATCTGTAGAAATGCTTTCCACGTCACTCTGTTATATATATGCCTAATTAAAGGGACGTTGTAGTGGAAAAAACAGAATTTATGTTTACCTGATAAATTACTTTCTCCAACGGTGTGTCCGGTCCACGGCGTCATCCTTACTTGTGGGATATTCTCTTCCCCAACAGGAAATGGCAAAGAGCCCAGCAAAGCTGGTCACATGATCCCTCCTAGGCTCCGCCTTCCCCAGTCATTCGACCGACGTAAAGGAGGAATATTTGCATAGGAGAAATCATATGATACCGTGGTGACTGTAGTTAAAGAAAATAAATCATCAGACCTGATTAAAAAACCAGGGCGGGCCGTGGACCGGACACACCGTTGGAGAAAGTAATTTATCAGGTAAACATAAATTCTGTTTTCTCCAACATAGGTGTGTCCGGTCCACGGCGTCATCCTTACTTGTGGGAACCAATACCAAAGCTTTAGGACACGGATGATGGGAGGGAGCAAATCAGGTCACCTAGATGGAAGGCACCACGGTTTGCAAAACCTTTCTCCCAAAAATAGCCTCAGAAGAAGCAAAAGTATCAAATTTGTAAAATTTGGTAAAAGTGTGCAGTGAAGACCAAGTCGCTGCCTTACATATCTGATCAACAGAAGCCTCGTTCTTAAAGGCCCATGTGGAAGCCACGGCCCTAGTGGAATGAGCTGTGATTCTTTCAGGAGGCTGCCGTCCGGCAGTCTCATAAGCCAATCTGATGATGCTTTTAAGCCAAAAGGATAGAGAGGTAGAAGTTGCTTTTTGACCTCTCCTTTTACCAGAATAAACAACAAACAAGGAAGATGTTTGTCTGAAATCCTTTGTAGCATCTAAATAGAATTTTAGAGCACGGACAACGTCCAAATTGTGTAACAAACGTTCCTTCTATGAAACTGGATTCGGACACAAAGAAGGTACAACTATCTCCTGGTTAATATTTTTGTTGGAAACAACCTTCGGAAGAAAACCAGGCTCAGTACGTAAAAACCACCTTATCTGCATGGACCAGATAGGGCGGAGAACACTGCAGAGCAGATAACTCAGAAACTCTTCTAGCGGAAGAAATTGCAACCTAAAACAAAACTTTCCAAGATAATAACTTAATATCTACGGAATGTAAGGGTTCAAACGGAACCCCTTGAAGAACTGAAAGAACTAGATTAAGACTCCAGGGAAGAGTCAAAGGTCTGTAAACAGGCTTGATTCTAACCAGAGCCTGAACAAACGCTTAAACGTCTGGCACAGCTGCCAGCCTTTTGTGAAGTAAAACAGATAAAGCAGAGATCTGTCCCTTCAGAGAACTCGCAGAAAATCCTTTCTCCAAACCTTAGGAATTTTTATCTTGTTCCATGGGAATCCTTTAGATTCACACCAACAGATATATTTTTTCCATATATTATGGTAAATTTTTCTAGTTACAGGCTTTCTAGCCTGAATAAGAGTATCTATTACAGAATCTGAAAACCCACGCTTTGATAAAATCAAGCGTTCAAACTCCAAACAGTCAGTTGGAGGAAAACCAGATTCGGATGTTCGAATGGACCCTGAATAAGAAGGTCCTGTCTCAAAGGTAGCTTCCATGGTGGAGCCGATGACACATTCACCAGGTCTGCATACCAAGTCCTGCGTGGCCACCCAGGAACTATCAAGGTCACCGAAGCCCTCTCCAGATTGATCCTGGCTACCAGCCTGGGAATGAGAGGAAACGGTGGGAATACATAAGCTAGGTTGAAGATCCAAGGTGCTACTATTGTATCCAATAGAGTCGCCTTGGGATCCCTAGATTTGGACCCGTAACAAGGGACCATGAAGTTCTGACGAGAGGCCATCAGAACCATGTCTGGAATGCCCCGTAATTGAGTTATTTGGGCAAAGATTTCCAGATGGAGTTCCCACTCCCCCGGATGCTCCTCCATCGCCAGGGAACTCCTTGTTACCCCCTGATGGTTGATATATGTAACAGTCGTCATGATGTCTGATTGAAACCTTATGAATTTGGCCTTTGCTAGTCGAGGCCAAGCCTTGAGAGCATTGAATATCGCTCTCAGTTCCATTATGTTTATCGGGAGAAGAGAGTCTTCCCGAAACCATAGACCCTGAGTTTTCAGGGGTTCCCAGACCGCGCCCCAGCCCACCAGACTGGCGTCGGTCGTGACAATGACCTATTCTGGTCTGCGGAAGCTCATTCCCTGTGACAGGTTGTCCAGGGTCAGCCACCAACGGAGTGAATCTCTGGTTATTTGATCTACTTGTATCGTCGGAGACAAGTCTGTATAATCCCCATTCCACTGTCTGAGCATGCACAGGTGCAATGGTCTTAGATGAATTCGTGCAAAAGGAACTATGTCCATTGCCGCAACCATCAAACCTATTACTTCCATGGACTGCGCTATGGAAGGAAGAAGAACAGAATGAAGTACCTGACAAGAGCTTAGAAGTTTTGATTTTCTGGCCTCTGTCAGAAAAACCTTCATTTCTAAGGAAACTATTATTGTTCCCAAGAAGGGAACTCTTGTTGACGGGGACAGAGAACTTTTTTCTATGTTCACTTTACACCTGTGAGATCTGAGAAAGGCTAGGACAATGTCCGTATGAGCCCTTGCTTTTGACAGAGACGACACTTGAATCAGGATGTCGTCCAAGTAAGGTACTACTGCAATGCCCCTTGGTCTTAGCACCGCTAGAAGGGACCCTAGTACCCTTGTGAAAATCCTTGGAGCAGTGGCTAATCCGAATGGAAGTGCCACAGGTAATGCTTGTCCAGAAAGGCGAACCTTAGGAACCGAAAATGTTCCTTGTGGATAGGAATACGTAGGTACGCATCCTTTAAGTCCACCGTGGTCATGAATTGACCTTCCTGGATGGTAGGAAGGATCGTTCGAATGGTTTCCATTTTGAATGATGAAACCCTTAGAAACTTGTTTAGAATCTTGAGATCTAAAATAGGTCTGAATGTTCCCTCTTTTTTGGGAATTATGAACAGGTTGGAGTAAAAACCCATCCCTTGTTCTCCTAATGGAACAGGATGAATCACTCCCATGCTTAACAGGTCTTCTACACAGTGTAAGAATGCCTGTTCGAAGATAATTGAGACCCGTGGAACCTTCCCCTTGGGGGTAGTTCCCTGAATTCCAGGAGATAACCTTGAGAAACTATTTCTAGCGCCCAAGGATCCTGAACATCTCTTGCCCCAGCCTGTGCAAAGAGAGAAAGTCTGCCCCCCACCAGATCCTTCCCAGATCGGGGGCCAACACTTCATGCTGTTTTGGTAGCAGTGGCAGGTGACTTGGCCTGCTTACCCTTGTTCCAGCCTTGCATCGGCCTCCAGGCTGGCTTGGTTTGAGAAGTATTACCCTCTTGCTTAGAGGGTGTAGAATTTGAGGCTGGTCCGTTTCTGCGAAAGGGACGAAAATTTGGCTTCTTTTTAGCCTTAAAAGACCAATCCAGAGGAAGGGCGTGGCCCTTTCCCCCAGTGATGTCTGAAATAATCTCTTTCAAGTCAGGACCAAACAGTGTTTTACCCTTGAAAGGGATGTTAAGCAAAAGCGCTCTGCGCGCCACGATAGCAAACCCTGAATTATTCGCCGCTAATCTAGCTAATTGCAAAGCGGCATCTAAAATAAAAAAGAGTTAGCCAATTTAAGAGCTTGAACTCTGTCCAAAACCTCCTCGTACGAAGATTCTTTATAGAGCGACTTTTCTAGTTCTTCGAACCAGAAACACGCAGCTGTAGTGACAGGAACAATGCATGAAATTGGTTGTAGAAGGTAACCTTGCTGAACAAACATGTTTTTAAGCAAACCCTCTAACCTTAATCCATAGGATCTTGAAAGCACAACTATCTTCTATAGGAATAGAAGTGCGTTTGTTTAGAGTAGAAACCGCCCCCTCGACCTTGGGGACTGTTTGCTATAAGTCCTTTCTGGGGTCGACTATAGGAACTAATTTCTTAAATATAGGGGGAGGACAAAAGGTATGCCGGGCCTTTCCCACTCCTTATTTACTATGTCCGCCACCCGCTTGGGTATAGGAAAAACATCGGGGGGCACCGGAACCTCTAGGAACTTGTCCATCTTACCTAATTTCTCTGGAATGACCAAATTGTCACAATCATCCAGAGTAGATAATACCTCCTTAAGTAGTGCGTGGAGATGTTGAAATTTAAATTTAAAAGTTACAATATCAGGTTCTGCTTGTTGAGAAATTTTCCCTGAATCTGAAATTTCTCCCTCAGACAAAACCTCCCTCCTGGCCCCTTCAGATAGGTGTGAGGGTATGTCAGAACAGATATCATCAGCGTCCTCTTGCTCTTCAGTGTTTAAAACAGAGCAATCACGCTTTCTCTGATAAGTAGGCATTTTGGAAAAAATGCATGCAATAGAATTATCCATTATAGCCATTAATTGTTGTATGGTAATAAGTATTGGCGCACTAGATGTACTAGGGGCCTCTTGTGTGGGCAAAACTGGTGTAGACACAGAAGGGGATGATGCAGTACCATGCTTACTCCCCTCATTAGAGGAATCATCTTGGGCAATATCATATCTATGGCATTATTATCCCTACTTTGTTTGGACATTATGACACAAATATATCACATATATTTAAATGGGGAGACACATTGGCTATCATACATATAGAACATCGTTATCTGATGGTTCAGACATGTTAAACAGGCATAAACTTGTCAACAAAGCACAAAAAACGTTTTACAATAAAACCGTTACTGTCCCTTTAAATTTCAAACTGAACACACTTTATTACTGAATATGTGAAAAAGTATGAAGGAATTGTTCAAATTTCACCAAAATTTCACCACAGTAACTTAAAGCCTTAAAAGTATTGCACACCAAATTTGAAAGCTTTAACCCTTAAAATAACGGAACCGGAGCCGTTTTTACATTTAACCCCTATACAGTCCCAGGTATCTGCTTTGCTGAGACCCAACCAAGCCCAGAGGGGAATACGATACCAAATGATGCCTTCTATAAGCTTTTTCAGTGGTTCTTAGCTCCTCACACATGCATCTGCATGCCATGCTTTCCAAAAACAACTGCGCATTAGAGGCGCGAAAATGAGGCTCTGTCTATGACTAGAAAAGGCCCCCAGTGAAAAAGGTGTCCAATACAGTGATTGCCGTTTTTATTAAAACAATCCCCAAGATTTAACAACTATTAAAAGTAATAATCTGCCAAAAATACTTAGTAAAGTAATCGTTTTAGCCCAGAAAAATGTCTACCAGTTTTTTAAGCCCTAATGAAGCCCTTTATTCTTTTACTTAAACTAAGAAAATGGCTTACCGGTTCCCATAGGGAAAATGACAGCTTCCAGCATTACCGAGTCTTGTTAGAAATGTGTCATACCTCAAGCAGCAAAAGTCTGCTCACTGTTTCCCCCAACTGAAGTTAATTCCTCTCAACAGTCCTGTGTGGAAACAGCCATCGATTTTAGTAACGGTTGCTAAAATCATTTTCCTCTTACAAACAGAAATCTTCATCTCTTTCCTGTTTCAGAGTAAATAGTACATACCAGCACTATTTTAAAATAACAAACTCTTGATTGAAGAATAAAAACTACATTTAAACACCAAAAAACTCTAAGCCATCTCCGTGGAGATGTTGCCTGTACAACGGCAAAGAGAATGACTGGGGAAGGCGGAGCCTAGGAGGGATCATGTGACCAGCTTTGCTGGGCTCTTTGCCATTTCCTGTTGGGGAAGAGAATATCCCACAAGTAAGGATGACGCCGTGGACCGGACACACCTATGTTGGAGAAATTATGCTCAAATTTGCAGGAGGTGATTGGTCACTGCAGATTGGCTCGCCAGCTGTTTCCTCTGCCGCTCCTAAGCTTTATACGTTATTGCGGGGATTAAACACATAAGTGTTTTAAGGTAAGTAGTGTAAACAATGATGAATTGGAATATTCTATTTTACCACTACAATGTCCCTTTAATTAACACTGCTAAATTCACTCAGAGGTGACGCCAGGCTTTCCAGAGTCACTGGCCTCACCACCCTCTCCAGCTTCACCAATTCCTACATTATCCTAGGCAGTTGATCTACTGAACAAATGAGTGAAATTTAATGCGGGTCGTTATAATAATATAAGGACGTTTTTTATATTCATAACATGAAAACAGAATTTTATAAAAACGGAATTTGCCCATTTTTGGAAGGCAAATATTTTTGCACTGTATTATTACCGTCATATTTCTTAGTAATTTGGATGGTTATTTTTAATAGTTATGATAATAATCTATCACATTCCCCCCCCTATACTTTGCATCAAAAATCCAAGACCATTCAGGTTGTTGCATATGAAAAAGCCACAGTTAAAAGGAGGTTAAACAAACTTAAAGGGATACTAAACCCAATTTTTTTTCTTGCATGATTCAGATAGAGCATGCCATTTTAAGCAACTTTCTAATTTACTCCTACTATCAATTTTTCTTCGTTCTCTTGCTATCTTTATTTAAAAAGCAGGAATTTAAAGCTTAGGAGTCAGCCCATTTTAGGTTCAGCACCCTGGATAGCGCTTGCTGATTGGTTGCTTCATTTAGCAAACCAATAAGCAAGTGTAACCCATGTTCTGAACCAAAAATGGGCTGGCTCTTAAAGGGACATGACACCCACACTTTTTCTTTCATGATTTAGAAAGAGAATGCAATTTTAAACATCTTTCTAATTTACTTCTATTATCTAATTTGTTTTATTCTCTTGATATTCTTTGCTGAAAAGCATATATAGATATGCTCAGAGCTGCTGATTGGTTGCTGCACATAGAAGCTTCACGTGATTGGCTCACCATGTGCATTGCTTTTTCTTCAACTAAGGATATCTAAAAAAAATTGCAAAATAAATAATAGAAGTAAATTGTAATGTTGTTTAAATTTCTATTCTCTATCTGAATCATTAAAGAAAGATTTTGGGTTTAGTGGCCCTTTAAGCTTTACATTCCTGCTTTTTAAATAAAGATAGCAAGAGAACGAAGAAAAATTGATAATAGAAGTAAATTTGAAAGTTGCTTAAAATTGCATGCTCTGACTCATGAAAGAAAAACATTGGGCTTAGTATCCGTTTGAATTTGTGTTTAACCTCCTTTTAACTGTTGCTTTTTCATATAAAGAAAAAAGATGGGTTTAGTGTCCCTTTAAATCCCTCATAAAATGTTTAACCCCTTAAGTACCAAGGAGGTACAGGGTACGTCCTACAAAAACTGTCACTTAATGACCAAGGACGTACCCTGTACGTCCTCAGGGTTTTCAAGCGCTGGAAGCAATCGTAATCGCTTCCAGACGCTTTTAGGGTATTGCAGTGATGCCTCGTTATTGAGGCATACTGCAATACCCTTTCTTAAGACACTCTGTGGCCCTCTCTGCATCGGCCAGCGATGGTGCCGATCGTTGGTAGATGGGAGCCATTGCAGGGAGGCGGGTGGGTGGCTCAACGCTGGGAACTTCCGGCCGGTGGTGAATCTCATTCGCAAGAAGTGGTGGGAGAGGAAGGTGGGATAGGGAGGGGGGAATAATGTTGGGAAAGGGATCTGGCCTGGGAGGGGGGTAGGGTATTGAGGGGGGGCAGAAAAAGTTTGAGTTATATAACATTATTTATTGAAAAGTGGGTACTGGCAGACAGCTGCCAGTACCCAAAATGGCGGCAAATAGTGAGAGGGGGGGTTAAAGAGCTGTTTGGGGGATTTAGGGAGGTTGGGTGGTAAGGGGGGATCCTACACTGAAGAATATATGCTATTTAAAAACAACATTAAAAAAAACAAGAAAACAAAAACCTTTTATTTTTATACTGGCAGACTTTCTGCCAGTACTAAAGATGGCGGTGACAATAGTGAGGTGGGGGAGAGAAGAGAGCTGTTTGAGAGGGATCATGGAGAGATCAGGGGGTGGGATGTGTCACAGGGAGGCTGATCTCTAAAATGAACCCTTCAAGCTCCCTACAAGCTACCTAATTAACCCCTTCACTGCTGGGCATAATACAAGTGCGGTGCGCAGCAGCATTTCTCCTCCTTCTAATAACCAAAAAGCAATGCCAAAGCCATATATGTCTGCTATTTCTGAACAAAGGAGATTCCAGAGCATCATTTACAACAATTTGTGCCATAATTACACAAGCTGTTTGTAAATAATTTCAGTGAGAAACCTAATGTTTGTGAAAAAGTGAATGATTTTTTTTTATTTTATTGTATTTGTTGGTGAAATGGTGGCATGAAATATACCAAAATGGGCCTAGATCAATACTTTGAGTTGTCTACTACACTAAATCTAAAATTAACCCTACAAGCTACCTAATTAACCCCTTCACATAATACAAGTGTGGTGTGCAGCAGCATTTAGCAGCCTTCTAATTACCAAAAAGTAATTCCAAAGCAATAAATGTCTGCTATTTCTGAACAAAGGGGATCCCAGAGAAGCATTTACAACCATTTGTGCCATAATTGCACAAGCATTTTGTAAAAAGTTTGTGAAAAAGTTAGTAAAAAAGTTAACAATTTTTTAGATTTGATCGCAATTGGCAGTGAAATGGTGGCATGAAATATACCAAAATGGGCCTAGATCAATACTTTGGGTTGTCTACTAAAAAAAATATATACATGTCATGGTATATTCAGGGATTCCTGACAGATATCAGTGTTAAAATGTAAATTATGAAAAATAAATAAAAAAAATGGTTTGGAAATAGCAACGTGCTACTTGTACTTATTGCCCTATAACTTGCAAAAAAAGCAAAGAACATGTAAACACATTGGGTATTTCTAAACTTAGGACAAAATTTAGAAACTATTTAGCATGGGTGTTTTTTGGTGGTTGTAGATGTGTAATAGATTTTGGAACTCAAAGTTAGAAAAAGTATGTTTTTTTCAATTTTTTCATCATATTTTATATATTTTTTTACAGTAAATTATAAGCGTATGCTGTCGGCATTTAGCGATGTCTGTCGTACATGATACACTACAGCGTATCATGTCGGACAGACATTGATAAATCGGCCCCATTGACTATTGTTAAATGGGGCCCCATTGTCTCTTGTTAAATGTTTAAAACAAAATTTATGCTTACCTGATAAATTTCTTTTTTTCCAGACATGGAGAGTCCACGACGTCATTCCAATTACTAGTGGGATATTCAACTCCTGGCCAGCAGGAGGAGGCAAAGAGCACCCCAGCAAAGCTGTTAAGTGTAACTTCCCTTACCCATAATCCCCAGTCATTCAGCCAAAGGAAAAGGAAAAAAGAAGGAAACACAATAAAAATTTGTATCAGGTAAGCATAAATTTTGTTTTCTTTCCTAAGACATGGAGAGTCCACAACGTCATTCCAATTACTAGTGGGAACCAATACCCAAGCTAGAAAAAAAAGGCAGGAGGTCCTAAACAGAAGGCACCACCGCTTGAGGAACCTTTCTCCCAAAAGAAGCCTCAGCCAGGGCAAAAGTATCAAATTAGTAGAATTTGGAAAAAGTATGCAGAGAGGACCATGTAGCCGTCTTGCAAATCTGTTCCACAGAAGCTTCATTTTTGAAAGCCCAAGAAAAGAAGACAGTCCTAGTGGAATGAGCCGTTATTCTCTGAGGAGAATCTGATAGCAGTCTCATAAGCCAAACGAATCAAACTTCTCAACCAAAGAGACAGATTAGTAGAAGTGGCCTTCTGACCCTTACGTTTTCCAAAGAAAACAACAAACAGGCCAGAAGATTGCCGAAAATATTTAGTAGCTTCTAAGTAAAATTTTAGAGCTTGCACAACATTCAAGTTATGCAAAAGACGTTCCATATGAGAAGAAATATTAGGAGAAAAAGAAGGAACAACAATTTCCTAATTAATGTTTCGATCTGACACCACCTTAGGGAGAAAACCC